>NC_050527.1:900695-936297 GCF_002922805.2 Oryzias melastigma
AGTCTCAGGGCCGCAGAGACGGTAAAGTTTTTGAGAAGAGGGTCAAGACCCACCTTTTTTAATTTTTAAAGTTTTTAAGTTTTTAGTTGATCTTATCTGTCTATTTATTAAATTAGTTTATTTATTTTTTATTTTATGGATTTTATTTCATATTTTATATTTAATCTTAATGTGGTGATGCTCCTTTGAACCAGCTGGCTCCTGGTATGATAGGATCCCCAACAGTGTTTCCTCACAGCTGAGGCACGCCTTAAGTTTATTTTACAAGTTTTTCTTTTTAAGTATTCATTGTGTGTGGGGTCATGGGTTGGTCATATGTTGGGGGGGTATGTATACGTGTACATATGGTGTATGTTTTGTTCTTCAATGTAAAGTACTCCAAGTTGGCCCCCAGAAAGTCATTAGTCTCTCTGATGGTCATCTCCTTCAGCCTCCTGTCGAGGTTCTCTCTGGCCCACATCACAGTCAGTTTAAACGAGGTTCTCCAGTCCAGGTCAGGGAACTCCGTCAGTTTTTACACACGTCTCTAGCTGTTGTGTTGATGTAATGTTCTCTGAGAATTAAAATTGCTGTGTATTTCCAGTTCTTTGTGTTTGCCTCTAAGAAAATCTGTGTGGTTTCTGTAATGACAAGAAGTGACCAGAAGATGTCACTGTTAGGAAGCTTTCGTGTTCCATATAGGAAGTACCACTGGGTTGCAAAAAGGCCAAAGTCCCATTGACTTACATTGAAAAACAGACAGGTATTTCTCAGTCATTTTATATGTCGGAATAGCTGTTCTTCCTCTGGTGCTTTCTGCTTAACTTCTTTTTTCTAATCCTAATTTTTTTTTTCCCCTTATCACAAGTTATTCGAGCTATAAATTGATTAGATGTCTCAATAAACGTTTGTGCGTCTGACGTCGAACGTGTGGGGGGCTTGATTGACAGACTTCATCAATGCCGTCCGTGAAGACCATTTAACACCTACTTTACAATTCAACAATGTACTAATCATTGTCCTATTGTTTTCCTCAATGGAATGTACCGATGCAGCAGTTTAAAACAACAAGAGGCGCATTCTGTCGACATTTTAAGATGAGGATTTACTCTGTAGAAATAGATTTCACGTCTGAGGTTATGTGCTTTGGACTTTTTTTTGTTTGTTTAATGTTTGTCTTTCTTTTTTTCCACTGTTTTGATTGTAGCTTTTAAATTATAAGTTGCGTATCATATGGAATAGTACAGCTCCTCCATAAAATTACCAACCAAAGTTTCATTTTCGCCACACTTTTCCATTTTGCAGCCTGAATTAGACGCATGAATTAGTCTCCTGAGAGGAGCGCGAGACTGACATCAGAGCTCGTGTGGCTTTGATAATGGAGGGGGGCGTGTCTGGACCCTCAACATTATTAAAATGGTAGGCTGATATGAAGATTTTGTAGATGATGCGGACTTTTGCTGTGAAGTCTGAATTTGTTGACTGGACTCCCTCATCCCAACGGTTCCCCTAAATCCCCCCGGTCTCCATCAAGGACACGCTGCTGCATTTATTCGTGCGTGTATTCCGGGGTGCGCGGGCCTGCTCAACTGATTGAGGTCTCCATGGACGTGAGAAGGATCGGGGTCTGTTCTGTCGCTATTTGGGGGATTTTAAATTTAAACATTTTCCTCCCCTTTTCGTTTTTTTCTACCTACGCCCAACAGTGGTCAATCGGGAGAGCGCCCTCTGGTGGTATCCTCCAGTCCTTACAAAAATAGGAAATGCACATTCCAACACGGCGAGCAGGTCGCCACGAACGCCCAACTGCTCGTCAGCACCATCAAACCGACAGAAACAGGTAAGAAAACTCCATCCATGTATTTACAACATCAAAATAAAGTCCCTTTATGGGCATAATGTACATACACACATACAACATTTTTTTCAACCACATGTACGTGAGAACGGCCACATTTCTTCAAACAGGTTTTAAGGCCCGGTCGCTTCATAGAGCCCCTTTTATTTACAATTGTATGCATATATATATATATATATATATATTCACCTCTTTATTTGTTGCCAACCTCAAGTTATTCTATTTTCCATTTTTCTTATAAAATAAAAACATTTTTGTAACAGAAGAGATGGCGGATTTATTTATTTTTTAATTGTATTTATTATTTTTTATAATTTAGTTGTTGACCATAATTCTCCTCTTAAAGGGGTATGGTGCTGGCAAGGCCGCACCAAGAAAGAGAAGCGACAGGGGTCCCAAGTCCACCCCATGGGAAAAGCTGCAGGATCCGGCTGGGTTAGGAGAACAGGCGTTAAGACCCTACCCTCCATCAGAGGGCGGGGTAATTGCACACTCCATACAGCCCCGTGTCTGCTGGAGCCTGGACACAGGTCCAGCAGGTGGAAAGGACACCCCCCCCCGCCCCCCCTTTGTGGTTTCCATCGAACTGGTGAAGGGAAGGCAAACTGGATCCAATGGTTTCAGGATGTGCGTTCGCGACTTTCACAGCTCGACAGATGGCCCAGGCAGCCATCAAGTCCATGCACCAGTCCCAGACCATGGAGGTGCCCGTCCTGACACTGCTGTCTCCGCCCCCTCCCTGCTCACAACTTCTATATGTTGCAGGGATTCTCCTCCCCCATCGTGGTGAAGTTTGCAGACACCAAGACGGACAAGGAGCAGAAGTGTCTGGCTCAGCAGCTGCAGATGCAGCAGCTCAGCTCCGCCTCCATGTGGGGGAACCTGACCGCTTCGGCAGCCTGGGGCCGCAGTACCTCGCCGTATGTGTTCAAAGACCACCTGTCCTGCAGCCATCCAGAACACTTCCTGTCTGACCCTTCCTCTCTGCTGCAGCTCTACCTGCAGCTGCTGCAGCAGTCTGCCTCCCCCGGTTTCAGGTAAAGACTCAGAGTCGAACCTGCATTCCCTTCAGGTCCTGACAGGTGTGACTCGTGTCTGCAGGTCTGAATACCATGCAGAACTTGCCCAATTTAGCAGCAGCAGCTGCACAGGTCACGCCCTCGGGGTCCAGCACCATGACCACCTCTAGCAGCCCGCTGAGCGCAAGCCAGCTCAGGTAACCACCGATCTCGGTTGTCTAACGTCTTTGTTTCACCCCCCAGGACTGAATCTCCGTTCCATTCATTCACACGGACTTCAGTTAAAAACGTAGAAATGCTCCTCCTCACTTTGGTTTAACCCGCGGCGGTCTGAGGAGAACCACCGACTGAAGTGAACCAAGCCCATCCTGCAGTTCCAACAGCTGCTCAGAGGGGAGCGCTACTGTCTGAAATGAGATAAGTGTCTGCTCCTCTGATTCTCATCTGTGAAAAAGCTCTTACTGTAATTTTTTCCTAATGTTTCCTGAACCTCATTTTTTTCAGCATTGTGCATGCTGATTAACTGAGTAAGAAGCTTCTGTCAAAAATCAGTCATTCCCGTCTTCCTTGAAAAAAACTTTATTAGCTTTGATGTTGGTTTTCCCCCCCTTTTCCCCCCAAATTTAGACAAGCAATATTGTTAGGGAAAATTTCACCCCTACTTATGATGCATTGCACTTGACCACAGAATGACAAAAATAAAGTGACACACAATGATGATTTTTCATCAGAATTGCTGAGGTTTGTTCAATCAGTTTGTAAAGGGATCCAGGGGTGAAGAGCTGAAGTTTGTTGGCTTTTTCTCATTAGTGATCGAACCTATTTTGGTGAAACGGTGATGGAGATCTGTGTCTGAGAAATGGGGATGGAGATCTGTGTCTGTGAAATGGGGATGGAGATAAATCTCGGCGAAAAGGGGATGGTTCCCCTCTAAATGGTGAAAGTCCTCTATTCATAGGTCTGAGATTTCTGTTTTGTGGAGATGGGCTTCTACCTATTCGCCCTGGACTTTGCCTTCTGTCTGCAGCATTGTTTCCTGGTACACTAAGGTTATCTTTTGGAGGATTTGGATAAGTGATCCGACCTAAGCCCCCTGCCTGTCGTAATTCCTCAATGACTCCAGCCATTGTTGATCTTCGAGATGGGTTTTGCTCCACCATTCGACAAACTGGACTGCAGTAAGCTTGAGTCCCCAGGACCTCTCGGATCTTCGCTGGACAGACGGTGGGTGTGTACAGCCGGACTCGGGCCAGAAATTCAGCAATGATCTTTCCCATAGCCCAAACATCTGATAGCTGGTTTCGCGGTGACCTTCTTTGTAGCACCTCTGGAGGGGAGTAAGCCTCGTTTCCCATGTCAACTGCGGAGCTCAGTCCATACCTGAAGAACTTGGCCAGTCCCAAGTCAATGATCACAGCTCGGTTTGTGCCATGTTCAACCTAAAAAGCAAAGAATACAAACCAAAAAAAGTTGAAAAAAAAAATTTTTTTTCTTATTTTTTTCCATATAGATTTATTTAAATTGTTTTAGTTTCTTGATCACTGACAAAAAAGGAGAAAAAAAACTTTGTGTGCATCTAAACTTGAGACACTCTGTTAATTTGACCTTATTTAATCTTTCGTCTTACTGTAGTGAGTCAATATTTTAGCCTGAAGCTACTGGAGCAACATCTGCTCCACAAAAACAGGCTTGAATTCTGTTAAGCAATTTCTAACTGCTTATGAGGCATTTTCTCAGAACTGAGACTTGACATTTGTTCTCACACTTGCAAAATGTGCAATAGATCTCACATACCATGATATTTTCTGGCTTGAGGTCTTGATGAACGATGTCTTTGGAGTGCAGATGAAGCAGGCCTTCACACATCCCAACAATTATGATGGCTTTAGTGGTAGGAGTCAGCTGCATCAAAAGAAAATGTGATTGAATTTAGTCCAGCTGTGATGAAATCCACTTTATCGTATAGATTACTTTAGAAAAAATGTGTCAAATGTTTTTTTTTAGCTTGTTTTGTTTCTTTAGTTACTGTACCAGTAGCTTAGACTTTGCTGCTTTGAATATAGTTGTCTCCAAGTCTTCTCCATGGATAAACTCTAGTGGAATGATCCATTTCCCATCTGTGAGGGTTATGTCCCCGAGAAGCCTCACTATGTTGGGATGGCTTGATTTACTACACATCAATGAGAGAAAGAAAAAGCTTGAAATGATATAAAGCCTAATCAAAGTTGAGTCTTACTGTTGAACAAAATGTATAAAGACACATAAAATAAAACATTAAGTAAATAAAGTACATTAAGACATATTACTGAGGTGTACCACATAAAATATTCCCTCTAAAACTTGAAACCAGTTACAAACAGACATGTGCTGATGTGTTTCATTCTGTCAGAACAGGTTGTACCAGAGCTTAAGGAAATAAATAGGTAAAGGTGGTGTTGATCACATTTGATAGCTTATAACTTTAAAGAGGTGTGGTACAAGTTACTGGAATGGGGATAGTTATAGTTAGATATAACTTGTCCTTTCATTTCAACATGAAGTTTCCTTTAAATGTGACAAATATGTAATTGCATGGGGTTAAATTAGTTCACACTGATGTTTTTGAAGACCCACTCTTATCAATTTTTATCTATTATAAAAGCATTCCCAGTGGTCTTTTTTTTATAATTATCCTGTTTAAATTGACACTTTCTAGGACATAGTTTCTGCAGAGTGGCAGTAGTTAATTAGAAGCCCGAATGAGTTGTGTGGGGGGGGGGTTGTTGCTGTGGAACAACTCCGCTCCTTTTCCCATCACCAATAGCTGAGTGTTTAAACTTTGCTGCTAGCTTACAGCAAAATGCACAAATTACAGGAGCAAAGGTAATTCAAACTGTTTTAAGACTCGCTCAAATGAAAATTGTGTTTTGGTTTTTAACATGATTGGAAGACATATATAAACGAATTTAAAATTCAAACTTTCTCCGTATTTTTTTATTCAAATCGTGATGGGTTAAGAGCATATAAAAACCCACAGTTTTAAAAATCTGAGTCGTAATTCATCCACTTGCAGACAAATAGATATATTAACATCTTTATTTTATTCATCTGAGCTGCCATCTCTGAACTAAATGGCTCAATAGCTCCAACATTGCTTTTCATTTTTGTTTCTAATGTTATCTTGGGATTGTGAGGGGCTGTAAGCTAGTGGGATGATGGGATATCAACTGAGGTTTACTTCTGCGCAACAGTCCTGCCCACAACTCAGAGGCAAAATTCTCAAGAATCCCTGCCACTATCTGGAAAATGTCTTTAAAAAATCACAAAAAACTGCATAATCATAATTATAAGACCACTGGGAAAGCTTTTACAACAGATAAAAATATAGTCGGATTGGGACTTTAACTGTCACAAGAAACGAGCATAGGATTTGCCAATTGTAGATTCTACATCATAAATACAACTGCATTTTTTTTCGTCTTGATTCACAAAGATTTAAATACTTAGAATTAACATTTTGCGCTTAATTTTCTACATCCATCATCAGAAAAAAATGTGACAAGAACACGTTAAAAACGCTAAAAATACACATTTCAGTGTAGTGGATCTTTAAGACATTGGCTATGCAACAGCCTATCAGTTCAAGGATCACATTTCTTCAATATTTCAACTTGTCCCACCTGCCTTAGCCAAATTCATACTGTGGGCAGCTAATTTGTTGAAGGTGTGGAACAAGTTTAAACAGAAACGACTTGAGTTGACAGATCTGTGGCCTTGAGGTAAGTTTTCTTACTGGAATTCATGGATGTTTCACTTTCTGGAAACAAGTTTACAACTCTGGTGGGTTTATCTGGAACTACCATTCATTTCAATCTTGATTTAATCATTTATCAGCTGCCTCCCTGTAGTTTATTGATGAAACAAATCTTGAACTGTAGAAACAAGGTTTCTTTTTCAATGATCAGTCATTTTGCCAGTCTGTTGGATAAAATACGTGCTGATTTTAACAGAACTCAATTAAAAAAAAATCATGCATTTTCACATTGGATAGAGTTTTGAATAAAAAAAGGATGCAATGTTTTACTTGTTTCACTAAAAAAGGAAAAAGACAAAGAATAAATAAACAATGTCCTTTTTTTAAAATTCATAACTAGCGAGGAGCTTTTTTAGTTCACCACTTACTTGTACACTTCACATTCTCTTTCCAAATCCTTCTTGGTGATGAGGTAGTGAGGGACTTTCTTTATAGCAGCCCAAGTCCCATTGTAGTTTTCTCTGTACACCTTCCCAAAACCACCCTTAGCGATGGTACCAGTTGGATACGCCATTCAGGTAAAGCTGAAAAGGACAAAGAATGCCAATGGGAGGGGTCACTTACAGAAAACATGGTCACAACTGAAACAAAAAAAGTTTTACACCTTAACTGAAAACACCACATTAGTAGAGATGCAGTTTTGTTGTTGAAACCACTGATGTTTTGGTTTATGTCAGAGTTTCTATTCCCAGCATAAAGTACGATTCGTGGTTTCAGGTGGTGCCATGACGTTGAAACTACTGCTTGGAAACCAAAACTAAAAGCAAGATATTATTTCTCTTTGCTTTTATCTTGCCTTATAAAATCCTATTTTTAAATCAAAATATTCCAAGATAGGTGTTATATGTGATAGTATGTATGAGTAATGCATTAGGTTTCTGTCCAGCTATTTACAAAAAGAACCTGTTGAACCACTTGATCTTTAACGAGATTGTTTTACACAAGTTTCTTTTTTAATTTCAGTTTTCAGTTTCTATACTTATAACAAATTTAAAATACCTGAGAGGAATTTAAAAAAAGGGCTTGGAAAAAATAAACATGAACTAACATTTCAGTCTGCAGTGAACACACTGTTCCTGTTGTGAAAATAAATAAAAAAATCTGAAGTATACTAAAAGAGAAAAGACATCCTTTTGAAGGTTCGACATTATAGTAAATTCAAGTTAGCTTTTTGCTGTTTCTTGTAACTGTCGTTTGTTTATTCAGCACATGTAAAAGCTGACTAACAGGTAAGTCTAGGTGAGTATGGTTTGGGTTTCTACATACTATGAGATGTCGTGTGAGAGGATCGTCTACCAAAAGCAGTATTGAGATAGAAACTTAAGCACAAAAAATTTGGCCTATTTTTTTGTAAAGACTTTTTAAAACGTTACAATAATCCAACATGTTGTTTGTTTTTCTTTGTTTAGAACAGCATTGAAGGAGGTACAATAGTTCCAGGTAACTTTTTATGATTATATTCATTTAAGTTGATTTTGAAAGTTTGTTCTAGCTTTTTTTTTTAAGATAATGACTATGTTTACTTGTTTTGATTAAGGCTCTTTTAAGTATTTAGTTTTTAATGGGTTCTGCAAAGTTTAACATTTTATATTGACATACTTTAAGATCTTTCAAGAATTGTGCTTTTTTCTGCCTCTTTATACTGCTGACCACAAATAATAAAGTAAGGATCCACTTAGACAATGGACAAAGCAAAACAGAAAATGAGTAATAACAAAATTTCTTTAAACTAATAAAACCTGGATAACTGTTGACCTTTGGTTTTGTGTAATAAAACTCACTGTAAGTATAAATATAGTAGATAGTTTAAGAAAGTCCTTGCATTTTTCAAACTGTCCTGGTTAATGGTACAAGAAAATGTTCTCTTACCTCTCCGCCGCTGGAAGAAAGAATCTGTCAGGTCTGAACATGAGGCGGCATAGCTGCCTCTTTTATTCCTTATCCACTCCTACTTTGCCTCTGACTCGTGGCCTGGAGTAGAGCACTTCCGTCTGTGTGATTGAGTCAAAGCATGATAAGTACACTGTAAACGAGGAAAAGCCGACACGCAATAAAGGAAAAACCTTTGCTCTCACTTAGTTAGGAATTACTGGAAATAAAACGGAACGAAACTGGGGTTATGATATTTTTAGCACTGGCTTACAGAAAGGCTATTGTTTTTGCTATTACATGTCCTAGTTATCTGAAAAAAAAATACTTTTACAAAAAAGTATTTGTTCATTTGGCCTCAAATTCTTTGTGAGTCACCTAAATATTGTTGTTAAATATTTAGGATATCAATATTAATCAGATACTTACATTTTCTGTAATGATCGATCAGGGCATATATTCTAATCATTTTCAAAATTACTTATCCAAAACAAACACACAAAAAAAGACCTTCTTCCAAACCACAAGTCAGAAGTTAAGTTTTCTTTCCAATACTGTGGCAGCATATTATTAAATGAGTTTGAGTTCTTGATAACAACATTAAATGAAAATAAGGTAAAAAAAAAAAATTATATTACATATAAAAATGGGGTTTGGTTGTCTTTTGAAAATATGTTTGAAAATATGTTTTCCAATTAAATTTTCATAAAACCATTTTTATTTTGGAATTGTAATGCTACAATTGTTTGGTTTTATGTTTTGGATTTTTCTATCTAGTTCTCTTCTTAAGCGGCTGGGTGGCCCAGTGGGCTAGGTGAAGGGCTGACACGCAGGAGCCCTGGGTTCGATTCCCAGGGTTGTCCACTGATCCCCTCCCAGATTGGGTCCTTAGGCAAGACCCTTGACGCTGCTGCCTAACTGGGTCCCTGTGCCCCTCAAGTACAGGGTTGTGTCAGGAAGGGCATCCGGTGTAAAAACTCTGCCAAATCACTGATGCCAAACAGTGGGTGCTGTTACGCTGTGGCGACCCCGAAAGGGATAAGCCGAAAGTGAACTACTACTATCTAGTTCTCTTCTCAGTGTTTTTCTTTTTTTTTGACAGAGGAACGTGACCATCTTGAAAAAACCCAGTTGGGTCTCTGACACACCATCACATGATTGTAATTTGAGAGCGAGAGTCTCTTTCTCAGAGATCCATACTCGGCAGACTCCGGGGCCTGGTTGAACGCCTCATTAGCCCTCCACCAAATGTCATCTCTCAGGAGCACATGTAGAGGAAATCAAACGGTAATTCTCTGCATGTAACACATGCTGTGGCACATAAGCAGTGGTCCCTCTCATTTTTTAAGTGTCTGAGCGAACACAAAAACTCACTGAGCACTCCTCACCAAAGAAATCTCAGATCTTAACAAGTCATGGAGCTTATTGAAAGAATAAAACTACTACTAATTTTCATCAAATTGTGTTTAAAATAAGTGATATGCAAAAATTACAGTGAAGATTAAAAAAGCTCAGGCAGTGAATTTGGTTCTTCTGCTGTAGTCTGAAAATAAATTCAAATTCAACTTTCAATATTTGTATATCACTTTTACTGCTACAATGTAACTTAAAGTGCTTTCCATAATAAACAACACTAAGATAAAAAAAAACAAACGTGCACATGTACAACCAAAATAATTTGAATCAATACAGTTTATAAAATCAAAACACATAGACACGTAAAAAACTACACACAAAAAACAAACAAACAAACAACCGCCACAGTGGATGAACATCCTCAGGCAGGATGCTCCACTGGCGAGGTCCACAGTGCTGAAATGTGGCTTCACCGTGTTCTTCTCAGTAGTTCTGACTTTTGGGACCACCAGCAGACCTGCACCTAAGGGCTCTGAGAGGGTCATAAACTAAAAGTAAATCTGCTTAAAAATGAAGGCCCAATTCTGTTTAAACTTTTATAAACTAATAAAAGAATCTTAAAGTCAATCATAAAACTAACTAAAAAAAATAAAATTATTGTTGCATCTTTCTGGTCCTGGATAAAAGGCATGCAGCCGAGTTTTGAACTAGCTGCAACCTATTAAAATATTTTTTCTTAATGCCAGACTGAAGTTCATTACTATAATCCATATGCAGATCTATTATCAAAATTCAGAAGGGTTTCCACGCTCTCACTCTAAGTCAAGCACCATTTTTAATTAGTACATATACTACTCCTTAATTATTTCTTACATTTTATTTTATTAATTATCATCCAAAAATGAGAATTCTTGATAAATGACACCAAAGTGTCAGCAAGTCAGCTGCTTAGGGACTTAAAGTTTATCTGATTTGTGTCTGTCCTCGCCTTTCTCCAGTACGTTTGTATTTAAACAAATAAAACATTGTTTGTCCACTAGATGGAAGTATTTTTATTGTTTTGCTAAAAATAAAAAGGAAAGGAAAAGAAAAAAATCAATTTCCTGAAGCTATTCAGCTCACGGTTAGCAGATCAAACCAACTTTTTGCATCCTGTGTCCTCCCGAAACAACAATGGCTCTCACAGCAGAAGAGTTTTATAATTCTCCACAAGGTACGTTTGTGTATTTAAATTCTGTAGTTTAAGCTACAAGTGAACCGTAATAATGTGCTTTCCTCTTCTACGTAAGGGAGGTGCTTCTCACTAACTAAATATGAAACTCCATTACTCTGATCCATCTGAATTTGAATATTCAAGCAGCAAAGGAAACATATTCAGTTTTGCACTGTTTGTGTTTTCCTGTTCTGAGAAGAGACTAAATGCTAAGTTGAATGTGGGTTAAACAAGTTAAGCAGTGCCTCATTGCAGAGCACATGTCACTAAGAGTGGTAGGCTATCTCTGTATTTTAGCATCGATTTCTTTGGACAAAAGTAACTTTTTCCTTGCAAGTAGTTAAGGTGAAAAATCAAGAGTTCTTATTTTAGACTTATTTTATTGTTAAAACTTGATCAAAGTCATTTCATAGTGCATGAAAACGTTTGTGGTAATTTACCCTTTTTTTTCTTTTTGATCTTGAAGGATCTTCTCACACTCAGGAGAGCGGGTATGTCCATTTATGTCATTCTCAAAAATGTTTAAAATTAAATGAATAATCCATTTGATAGATTTATTTTTTCATATTAACTCTTCTCTAAAATAATTTAAATTCATAGAAAGATACTTTAATTATTCCAAAGGGAATTGTTGAATTTTCTTTCTAATTTCACAGGCAGGCGGGCTTTTCTGCAAACTTGACCCACACATTTAGTGATAGCTTTGAAAACACTGACCCCATCGCCATTAAAGGGAGCTCTGTGAGGCCAATTGCACTGCAGGAAGGGCAAGTTCTCTTTGAGGTGGCACGGGAAGTTGTAGGGGTTGAGTCATACAAAGAAAACACATTCTCTGTGGTCCCTAGCTTGCCTTTTCTAAGCCAATCAGTAAGTGAAGGGGAGCAGAGAGTTGCCACACCTTCACTTGGAAGAGCTGGTTTCGCAAAGGCAGAAAGGAAAATTTCTTTTATTCCATCCGCAAAGAAGAACAGAATGATCCCACCAAGACGCATACCTGGATGGAGAAAAAAGAATGGCAGCAGGAGGCCCACTCAGAAACGCATCAGGACTACTGGTGAGAAGAAAATTATAGTTTATATAGTTCAAATTTCAAACCTGAGCATTGATATAGCTAATGTGCTTTGAATCTAACAGTTTTTGACATACTAAAAATTTTCCAACTATTGCTTCTTCACTACTGTGCTTGCAGTGGCATGTTTTCTACACCGACTAAATATTTTTCTTTATGTTTGCATATTTTGTTTTTCTCAATTTGAACTCTGTGTTTAAATATTGAACAAAAAAAGAACAACTGAGAACATTTCTGGACTAAAAGGGAAGGCTTATTTAATTGTAATGACACTACCCATTGCAGTACCTGAATAGGGCAGTATGCATTATGGGTAGCAATGCTTTGTCATTTTTGTAGTGTTTAGGGTGTATTATGTGTTCTGGTAGTTAAGACTTTGATTTTTTTTCCTGCTGTTTTTGCTATGTTTAGTGTTGTGATTGTGATATTTTTTGTGTTTTTTGCAGCCTTATATTTGTGGGTCTCACTGCTAGTATTTTATTTTTAGAACCAAGTGAGAAGTGGCAGACTAAACACTTACTCAATGTTACCCTCCTGTATTATGCAATCATAAACCGCAGTCATTTACCAACAGGGGGGCCACATACCTTTTAAAGTCTTTAAAGTCCCTGTGACGAAGCAGCGTCACAGGTTGCAGAACAGTGCCTGAAGACTTAAATTGTTTTTTTTTTTTTCTCTATCCTGTCATTTCCCAGTCAATTAGTTTATAGTTTTCACCAGACACATGCATACATCCAGGCACACAAATCCTTCACATTCACCACAGCCGCATTTTGTTTTAAATGGTGCACACTTTGTTTAAAATAGAATGTTACTCACATCCAGGTTTCCCACCACAAACATTCCAACCAGAGCATTGTACATATCATCACACATATAGGAAACAACCTTTATAGGGAGAGAACTTGTGTCCGTTGAGGAAGATCAGTCATGGTTGCAGTGGTGGCATACAGGCTTGTAGATTTTAAAAAGTCTTACAAAGCCTTATTCCCTGTAGACAACTTAAAGAAGGGTAGTTTATTGCTACTTGTTGATAGTTGTTGCTGTTGCTTCAAAAGATGAGAGGGGTCACAAAACTGTAACTGCAACTTTAAGACTTTGAAATAATTATTACTCCTGATGGAAATGTGCTTCTTTCTCTTGGCTTCTTTTGCAGTAGTCATTGGATTCTTTGTGGCAGTCGTGTTGCTTCCTGACTGTGCCTCATCTTCTGGTAAGTTATAACAAGCAAAAAATTACACTTGGAATTAAATCTTGAAGTCTAGAGTATCAATTTATTAATGAAAAAATAATGTTAAAGAGACAACATTTTTTATTGTTAAAGAATAAATGGCACGCTTTTTATATTTTTGTTTCTTTAGATTTTAATGGAGACAACTGTTTCACCTGCAACCATACAGACTGTAAAAGTCTCCATTCCATTTATGGGGAAAAGGATGAACTCCTCTATCAAAGTCCACTCCAGAATGACACAAGAACGGAATGCTCCAGAGTTGATGCCCTCTCAAATAGCTGTCTACCATGCATTGACAGGTCCCCTGTCATCATCTACTGTTCAAGAAACATCACACATATCGAAGTAGAAGGTGACCACGGAAACCTCGAAGTCTGGAAAGAATGTACGTATGACGTCTCTTCTATTATGTGACTCCCTTATTTCAGCTGAAGCGCCCAGAAAATGAAAAAGGTTAAGAACTGCTTTTGCATCAAATGTGGTCTTGGGATTAGTAAGCACAGGCACTTTCCGCTGCAGTTATGCTTGATGTAAAACAGCAGTGATAGAAGTCATGTGAGCAGATGTAAATGTCATTGATCCAACGATTATTAAAATAAATTGTGACTTGGTGGGGCTAATGATGTGGCTCAAAGGTGGTGGTACTCTTTAGTGGCTACTCTTAAACCATCTGTTCTCTGTTCAAATTGAGCGCTTTGTGGACAGAAAACATTCTGCAGCTCCCCTTCTTTCAAAGGCTCAGTTGTGCAGGTTGAGCACTTCTTGGCTTTTTTCAAGTTCAGAGAGGTAACTACAGTTACTGAGTGTTGAATGAGGTTTCTGATTTTATATGTATGAATTTTACCCAGTACCTAGTATTTTAATATCTAGTCGTTTAATTTTTTCACACCAAAACAACTCAAATTCCCCATCATAGAATAAAAGTAGGTATTAGGATAAGCAGCCAAATGTTCTCTTGTTATTGTAATGTTTTTCACCAAAGCCTGTTTTTCCCATTTTAGGTGAGCAGGAGAATACAAGCAGTCACGGAGGTATGAAATATTTATCTATCTTCCCTTCATGTACTGCATTAAAGTCATTGTCATAGTTTCCATTTTGAAACCATGACATGAGTAATTTGGAATTTTCTGCTCTGTTTTGATCTTTTTAAAACTACAAATGCATATATTTAAAAAAGTAAATAAATATATGTTTATGTGTTGTTTGCTTCACTGATTTGATTCAGTATTTTTTTTTCTTTTTTTTTTTCTAAAGGGATATCCAAAGGTAAAAACTAAACATTTTACTTCAAACCTGTATCACTATCAGACATGTTTGTTCCCACATGCAGAGCAGATCAGGTAAGGTTCAGTGAAGGATTAATAATTTAATAAAAAATAAACAAATGAAAAACTCAAAAACCATCATGAAAATTGGCACTAACTGTAGTGCGGCAAAGTAATAGCCAATTTTAACTCAACAGATTAGTCACACTGACTGTAACAGAGACACTTAACCCTCGTGCTCTGTTATGGGGTAATTCCATTCATTCATTCATTCATTCATTCATTTTCTTGACCGCTTTGTCCCCGGTGAAAACCCACGCATGCACGCGGAGAACATGCAAACTCCACACAGAAAGGTCCCCAGTTGATGTTTCTGTTTCAAATCCCCCAGCCGGGATTTGAACTGGGGCCTTCTTCAGCCCCTGAGGTAGTTCCAGTAGTCATACATGGGGGTAGGTTTCAACGGAAGGGAGTAGAGGGTGGGTTAGTTTGAATTAAAATTTTGGTGGGAGCCTTTTGTTTTTCTATTTTTAACTACAAAGTTATTTGAGCTGTTCAAAGCATAAGAAGCGCTTTTTAATAAAAAAAAAAAAAAAAATTGATTTGAACTAAAAGCCCAAGCAGCTGTGCACCAATCACCAGAGACCCACTGGTGAGTGGACGGAACCCTTCAGGAGAAACCGTAGCTGACCTGCACAGACAACAAAGAGTGAGGGGAAAACAAATTGAAAACAGACTGTCTCGACTGTAGCTTGAATATAACCACTGATGTTAAAGGACCAGACATAATAGGATTCTGTAATTTTCTTCTGTCTGACTTTTAGTCCTCATAGCTTGCTATTTTAAAATCTCTTGTATAGTTAAGTTGGCATGAACAACAAATAAATCAACAACATTTGCTTTCATAATTCTTTTTAGGGCGTGGTCACTTTGGACTGATTCTTGCAGTTGGTATGTATTTACTAGCATGTAAAGCCTGTAGAGTATAAAATATTTTTATAAATATTTATGATCGTTTTCAAATTTTGACAATGACAACATTTTTCTCTGCCTGTTTTACAGCTCTCTTTTTGATCGTGGTTTGAATACTTTTTTTTTTTTTTATTGAAGGCCTGAATCAACGTTGACGTGCAACCTTTACAACTCACATCTGAATGAACAGTTGCTGATTTACTAGGTTTCTGTGTATATATGAAATTGTTTTCTTAAAGGAATAATATAGAATTTCCCCCAAATTATGCTGGTAAATCAGATAATAGAATTGAATTGAGGGAAGTTTTGGCTACTCTTCCTGCTTGTAATTGTAAGGTACAAAACAGTAAACCGCAGTGCAGCTAAGTCTGTGACCAAACTTAAACTGTAAATATTCTGAATCGTGTATTTTAAAAGTCACAGGTTGGTAACACATCCTGTATGAATGAAATAAATGACACAGGCATTGTAATCCAGAGATGGTGGTGTACAAATACTTATTTCTCCTCTGTTGACAATGGCAGACTGTATTCATTGCATTAGTTGTTCGTGAGATAAATATTCACTATGCTTCTGTATCCTAATGCTGAGGGTACCAATTCTATTGAAATAATATTGCTCAATATCACAACACAGTTTCTGTTTTCTTTTTTTATGTATACTCCCTTACAAACAAGTTAATCATCTTTCTTTGTTTTTACTGCAATAGTTTCATTTCCTTCTGATTTGCTCAATAACTCATTGTTCCCTGGTTGTGCTTTTACCAATGTCTTGGCCAGTGTTGGAGGTAATGGATTACAAAGTAATAATTACTGTAATGTAATTACTTTTGTCAGAAACTGAGTAACAAAACGAATTACAATTCAAATTCAGTACTAGTTCAAGTACTACAGAAACCCTTATTACTTCATTACTCACATTTTGGTGCATGATTATATGACTAATAAAACAAATACTTTTGTGCAAGCAGTTGGCTCTGACATTGACTTGAGTAAATGCAACAAAACAGATTTCAATGAAAAAAAACAAACAAAAAAAAATTACTGACGCATGTGCCCACGCATACGTGACAATTTATTTGATTTAATTTGATTTGATTTGAAATGTTTTTTTTCAAGCAATCAGGAAATAATACATAAACATAGGCATTTGTTACATAATCAATCAACATCCAGAAGCATGTCAGACATAGTATAACTAGACGTCAAAAAGTAAATTGCTTGAAAGGTAGTGGGAGGAAGAGAACTTATATAATCCCACCCCAGCTCAACCATACTATTTCTTTTACATGAATTATCAACATGCGGTTCAAGGCTAATGCAGAGTCAGAGATTGGTTAAAGTATAATTAAGATCAAATCCAAATTCTTGCCCTACTCCTACATCTTCTCCCTACCCCTACATTCAGCCATCCAAACAGAGAGTCATGGAAAAATAGTAAGGGAAATTGATAACATTATATCCGGCATTTAAAAAAACGAAAGAAAGTAGTGAGCATGGTATTCATACTGCTTTTAAAATCCGTTGGAACTATATAGTCCTGCACTGTATGTTTTTTTTTTTAGTAGTTAGGGATTAGGGTGGGAATTTGAATATAGCCCTTCAAAAAGTATCTTGTTTGTCCTAGCTTTATTTTCTTGAGAATTTGTATGTGAGTGGAAAAGATGTAAAGTAAAGTAATGAGTAGCAAATTAATTTTTAAATTATGGAATGAGTAGAGTAATTTAATTACAATTTCATCCAGTAACTACAGTAAAGTAACCAATTACTCTTAAAATAATTTACCTGACACTGGTCTTGGCTGCAATGGTTTCAACATTTTTTGCTTAGTTACATACATGTAAAATAATTATCTGCGAAACTTTCTGCTTTAGTTTATTGTGATGTTAATGCTTTAATCTTTGTGTCATAATAAAAACTAATAACACAAAAAAATTACTTTTTTTTACTCCCCCTAAATAAACTATGATTTTTATTCTTACATTATTTTACTCAAAAATGTAAGCTATTTTTTTATTTAATGTGACATACAACTCAGCACAGCACTCTGGCACCTGCTTCAAAGAGTTCAAGTATCTTTATTTGTCATTTTATAAAATGTATTTCTATGGTCCCAGGTCAGACAGAGCAAATAAAAATATGATTTAAACAAATTCGGCTAAATACAATCAAAAACAGAATAGGCTAATAAAGAAAACCAACAACATAAATATAAATGTAAAACCTTTAAATAATAGAACCTACATGGGAGGAAGACACTTTTTCTGGTGTTTTTAAAACATATTAAAGAGAGGGGTTTAAGTAAAAATAAATAAATGAATAAAAACATGATAATGGCTAAAAATCCTATAGTTAAGTCCCGTATGTTTCTCATATATGTTTAACCACTGCAGTGTTTCTGTTTGCGCCTTTCTTCTATGGAGTTTATAATTAACAGTAATTTGATAGCGCTTATCGGCATGTGGACCGTACCAACCAGAGTGGGAGGGGAGGGGTGAAAAGATTAATAGTAAGAAGAAATAAAGCTCGGAGTGTAATCTTTGCCGACAGATGTCATGTTTTTTTTTGCTTATTTCCAGATTGATATCCCTTCTCTGTCAATGGAGTCACATTCCTCAAACCAAATTGCCCCATTTATTTAAAAAAAATCAACCCATGTAAGTGGGCAATAATGGTTTCCACCACCTGTGTGAATGTTTACCTGTCGACAGTATCCCTTGTAACATTCAGGCACCGCCTTCGCCTCCTAGGCTTTTTTTTCCTCTCCTCACAAAGGTACAAAATGGAGGCGACGCGACCTGGCTGAACAAAACAACAGTTGCGTTTTATATTATGCATTACATTAAGTTTCAATAAGTGTATTTTTAGTTACGTGTTTTTACTTTAGTTGATCAAAAAGGCTGAAATAACCGGATTAATCATGTTCTGGGCGTTACTCATTTCAGTTTTAATGGCGACAGGTAAGTTCATTTGGCCTAGCTTTCGTTACACTGGCTGGGTGGTTCCTCTTTTCCTCTTCCGTGACTATTTCCTTTTTGTTTGACGCATTTATTTGAATTTTTTTTTATTATTTTTAAAGCATTTCTGTGTTTAGTAACTATTTAAACATTTAAAATGCGTTTAACCCCTTTTTAAAGTTTAGATTTTAAAACAAATTTAATCACTTGCAACTTTTTACTGCATAGAAATAATTACATTTTTTTTAATTGCTATTTTCTTAACCCCCCCCCCCCCACACACACACACCTACACACACAATTTTTTTTTTTCTTAAGAATAATTGTGATTTGGGGACAGGTGCTTTTGACAAGTATAAAGTTATAAAGTAGCCTAGCTGGTGCTATTTTTTGACAGTTAATTTTTGCTATCAACCATGTAATTTTTGGAGGGAACAGTTACAATGACTGGCTTTTTTCTTCTTCTTCTGATGTGTTTTATGACCCATGCCAGAAACTACCCTCCCCATAAATCAAACACGTGGGCAAGAGAAGTCTTAATGATGCCTGACTGTGTAACTTTGTTTTTATCCTCCACATGTAGAGTTTTCCTTTCCCAACAAACAGTCTCTAGTACAATAAATAAAATTATCTTCAAAATTAAAATTATTTTCACTATTTTATGACATTCTTGATCTGACATTTAGAATGGCCTTTTTTTGTCTGCTGTTTTCAATAACTCCCACGCACAACGATACTTAAATGAGGTCATGTTGTTTGTCATGTGCCGCACCTTAAATGTTGAGGCTGACTGGCTAACATTTACCCCTTGTTGCAAAATGTCTGCGGCATTTCGTGTTTTTTCATCTACCTGTTTTTATATGAACTCTCTTCTGTTCTTTCCAGAGTCTTCCCTGGCCGTCACAGTCACCTGTCCTACCAAAAGATTCATCGTAATCCTATTCCAGCCCGTTACCTTGACCTGTGACTTCCAATCAACCGCCTCGCAGCCTCCTGTGATCATGTGGAAGTACAAATCTTACTGCCGGGACCCTGTCCAGGCTGCCCTCAATCCCAGCAGTGCAGATAACATCTTGGCACAAAACAACCCCAACTATAACCCCACTATTGAGTGTGGAGACTCTCAGAGGACGGTCCGCACGGTTGCTTCCAAGCAGGGGGATGCTGTTACTTTGGGCAAAGAATACTCGGGTCGAAAAATTTCCATCGTGGACAGTAAGTTGATTAGTGCCCGTTTTGTGCACATTTATTTATTCAACTATTTTTTTTTGAGTAGTTTTGAAATACTTTATTAAATATAAATTCGATTTAAAATGTTTTCAAAGTCAATAAACTAAGTCAAACAATAAAATTTGAAAAGCATTAGTTTTAAAAGTGGATACAATTTAGTAGAGTTAATGTTTTAAGGACTTCCCAGCAAATGATATTGTTTTGAGGCTTGTGAAAAAACACTTTTTTTAGCCTCATGAAATCTTTCTCTTAGGTCTTTTACTTTTAAAGCCATGGTTATTTTATTTTTATATAAGGAAAATTAGTCAAATTCATGTCCAACTAACTGTCTTCCATATTTGACTGTAGTCAAGGTATTTTTGTTGGGTCATTATGGCTAGTTTTTTAGCTACAGAGATGGCAATTATTTTTCTATTTTAGATTTTTTTTACCTAGCGCTATATCATTTTAATGAATAAGTTATCCAATATCTTTAGCAAACAAATACATACATGTACAGGTTCATAATGAAAATATACACTTCACATTAATGCTGCCACAAACAATGATTATTTTTTTCTGATTAGTTGACTAATCAGGTCATGCGCAAACCGTATATAAAACACACATCTTAACCATCATTAGCTTTAAACTAACTAAAAACTAGACATATAGCATTACCTTTGATATTTCTAGTGTGAATGGTGTAAGCTGAACTTAGCCGCTGAAGTTCCTTAATAATGCTGAAGATGCTGAAATTGAAAGCTAAAACCGCTGAAGCTAAAGCCAGCTAAAATATTAGTTAATTCTATATAATTCTAAAAAATACTGAAAAAGCCAAAGTTAGCCAAAACAGCTAGCATGCAGCTGAAACATAAGCTAAACTTTAAAATACCCCCCAAAAAAGCAAAAAAGCCTTAAATAGCCAAAATAGCTAGCATGTAACTGAAATATTTGCTAAACTCTAAAATAGCCTATAAACAACTGAAAATTACCTTGATTAGCCAAAGTAGCTAGCATGCGGCTGAAATATTAGCTAAACTCCAAATTAGCCTAAAAAGCTGAAAGAAAATTCCTAATTTAGCCAAAATAGCTAGCATGTTGCTGAAATATTAGCTAAACGCTAAAATAGCTGAAAAAAACCTTAATAAATACCAAAATAGTCCAAAAAGCTAGCATAATGCTATTACAACTTCCCACTTTAATACACTCTGACTCCATATAATATAAAGTAACGACTAATCGACTATTAAATTAGTTGTCGACTATTTTAATAGTCGACAACTTTTTGTCTCTTGGCTGCTGGCTTCAGGGGCCGCTTCGTGTTCATTTTTACTCCCAAACTATTGCTCCAACATCAGCATGACCCCAGTTCCTCCTCTGAATATCCAACACCCTCTCAGTCTGCTTCTCTGCATTCATCTCCAAAACATCCTCTATCTCTAAGCCAACAACAGGGCTGCTCTCACCACTCTACAACTTTCCTTTCATTCTTGTTGACTCTCTTTCATAACACATCACAGTTCTTCAGCTTTTCCAATCTGCTTCTGCACATTTCTTTACCTCTTTTCCATACAAACTGTTGCTGTTTACTATTGACCCCAAATACCTAAAATCGTCCACCGTTGTCATCTCTGTTCCCCGTGACCTCACTGTTCCACTCGAGTTCCTCTCATTTACACAGATATTCTGTCTTCCTGTAGCTGACCTTTACTCCTCTCCTTTCCAAAACAAACCTCCACCTCTTTAAATATTCCTCCAGCTGCCCCTTTCTCTCCCTATAGACGACTTTTCATGAACAAGCAGTATTTATGCCGTTTCTGCTTTGAATAGCCCAATCTAAACACAGTATTGCACGTCCTGAAGAACTTTCAACAGACTTATCTGCCACCCTCGTGTTCCTCATACAAACCACACTTCTTCTCTCAGCATCCTGCCATAAACTTTCTCTACATCTACAAAGAGACAATGCGGCGGCTGGTGACTCTCTATTTGTCCTCTAAACTTTTAATATAATTGATAAAAGTATTTCAAATGTTTGCAAATATACAATAATGAAGCCACTTTCATGAATAGAAATGTAAAGTTTTATGACCATAATGAAGATTAATTTTATAACTACTTTGTTGTCTTTCATAATACGTCACTTAAAGACCCTAACAAATATTCCTTTGATAGATTAATTCTGACTCACACTTCCAGAAAGGTGTTAAAATGCTGCCTATGTGTGTATCCTTTGCTATGTTTTTAGGTTCAAATGACTAAGCAACAGTAAAGTTGTCATGAGGAGCTTTAAACCTTCACACTAACTAATGGAGGAAACTACTTCAAATGTTTTTCTTTTCAAAGTGGCTTTTTTTGTTGTTAACTTGGTTTTCTTTTTTAGTTGAAGTGGGATGCTAATTTCTCAGCGCCCCTTTCTTTGCAGTCTCTGCTAGCTACATGCACCTCACAAGCCCAGGCTAACATTAGTGTAGCAAAAAAACAAAAACAAACAAAAAACGAGCAATGTCGCAGTTATCCAGCCGTACAAATTTGAGCCAGATGGCAGCTCAGACGAAGAAAATAATGGATCAATTTGTCAAGTGGAGATTTTAGAATTGAGACTGAGAAGGAAAACTTTGGTATTTAGGACTTTGGTCCTCCCTTGGCATTCATCAACATCATAAACCCGAGCATTTTCAAACATCTGGTTTTCATCTGCTTCTGATCCAACACAATCTTAAACAAAGAAATACTCAGAAATGTAGTTTTGATCTTTAAGTATTTTTATACACGTGCTACATTATGAGAAAATTGCTACTAGAGTGTTAAAAAAGGCCATAAACACAATTTTCACGTCGTTGAAACTTTACGGGTGCCATCTTCAGGATATTGGATTTTCATTTCTGACCATTTGACATTTTTACAATTTACTTATAACTATTACAATATTTTTTTATGTCAAGTATAAAAATCTCATTGAATGTTTTTTTTTATATATATTTGAAATTAGCATCAGATTACAAAACTCTCCACATTGTTCAGTTTTGATGGTGTAAAAAGTATAACAATAAATGTAATTATTTTTAAAGAACAGTACCAGTACATATTCCTATGACTTTCCTGACTGTGATTGTGATAGCCATATTGCTTCAACTATTAACCTGACCTAACTTCACCTTGAGCGCTGTATACCAGACAATTGGTTTGAGGTCAGTTAACACAACCAAAGTTCCCACAATGCACATCGGATGACAGAGCACCCTGTCAGTTCTTGAGAAAACTAAAGCATTTAAAATGGGCCTTATGGTCTGGAAAATATGGTTGGTAAAATGACAAATAACCTCAAACATATGTTGCTTACAGAGGCGAGCCTGAACATCGCTCAGACGGCGTGGGGGGACAGCGGTGTGTATTACTGTTCTGTCATCTCATCCCAAGATCTCACAGGGACTAATGAAGACTACACAGAGCTACTTGTTCTCGGTGAGTTTCTGAATAATAATTGAGAATCCAAGCATTCATCTCTCTATGTATACTTTTTTTTTTTACCTCCTTTTCCTTTTTTAATCTTCTGTTCAACTACAAAAATGAATACAAAACCATTTAGGACAAAATGTTTCCGAAACCCTCATGAGTCCAACTCTAGTTTTCAAGTTCTGAACACATTTTTCTGGAGCTTGATGAAAGATACTTGCCACAAACTGAGTTCTCAGAAGTGTTTGGAGTCGTAAAACTGTGGGCAGTAAAAATAAGCAGACACTACTTTAAAGTAATTGTGGCTTTATCTTTCTTTCACAGAGAGAAAGTCTAATACTACTGACCTCCTGCCTGGCATTGACTTACTGATTATGGAAGGTAGTACAAGCCACTTGATTTAGCAGTTTCAGTCCCACAGTAAAAGCCCTTTGAATGGCCTTTATATTAATATATATTAGTATATACCTTATTTAGAAAAATCTTTTGAAATGCAATACATGTGATTAAAAAATATACTGTCACATGTGCAGTTTAAAGCACTTTTTAAGCATTTCTTTACTAAACCAATCTTATCATTCTTATTAATTTTCCCACTAACGTGAGACCAAATTTTCTGTGTTTAAGATGCACAGCTCGATACAGTATCATGGTTGACTGGTGGGGACAGGGAGTTCTCACTCAACCTAAAGGAATGCTGTCGTAAAAACACAGAATGTCCACAGAAAGTACTTTTTAAATTAATGAACATGTTTCAAGTAGCTGTTGTCAATCATTTAATGCAGACGTTTTTGTCAGTGTGGTAAACCTTCTGAAAACTTTGCTCAAAACTATAAATTATTCTTTATTCAGCTTAAACCTCGGTTGTTGAGTTGTTCCAAGTTTGGCACTGGGTGTGGCTCACTTGATATTCCTCTGAATCTGCAATTTCCTGGAGCAGTGAAGAATATGTGGAACAGTCATTTCTGACTTGATTGTTTCTCAGTTTCTGCATGTAACTTGGTGGTTACAGGTGGTCTGCAGTTGTATAAAAGGAAAAAAGTCAACACAGTTTGCTGTTTTCTGAACTGCCAGGTTTTTTTAAATGTGTTCTGAGCTTTCAGAATGAACACGTCTTTCCAGTTTGGGGGAAAAACATATCAGTGTTGTGGTTAATGTGTTTTTACTAACCTTATCACAAACTGACAACAGCAACAAAATTCAGTGTTCCTCATTTACTGTTAAAAGAATGCAATGACTGGCTTCAGCCTTTAATCTGGTGTTCCTTCTCTTTTTGAGGTGTTCTATAAATGATTGTCTTCCACTTATATTGTTTATTTTGTGTTGTCATCTGATTATTTAACTGATAAATATATGAATGAAATAAATCTGCTGTGTTTTAGACTTGCACTCCTTTTTTTACATTTATGTTTTTGTTGCCTTTTTTCCACTTTTACTTGAGTTGTATTATTTAATAAATCAAATGGAAGTTGTGTTGTGGTTAAATTTTCCACTCATGAGCTTTTCAACTTATTATTTTTGAAAATCCTTTCAGATTCCCCAAAATAAAGCTATTAAGTTCCTTCAGGGTAACACACCTCTAGGTTTATATATTTTGATAGTTTTATTAAAAACCTAGTTTTGTGAGTGAGACAACCCTTTAATACATTTGAATTTCTGCACAGACTGGCTGCTGGTCGTCCTCGTGGTTTTGGGCTTCCTGTTGCTGTTGCTCATGATTGGAATTTGCTGGTGCCAGTGTTGCCCTCACACCTGCTGCTGCTACGTGAGCTGCCCTTGCTGCCCAGACCGGTGCTGCTGTCCACGAGCTCGTAAGTACACCGGACAGAGGCTGGTTGATGTTGGCCAATGTTGTCTTTCCTTTAAAGCAGGGGTCCCTAAACCTTTTCTTGTGAGGGCCACATAACTGTTTTCTTCTCTGATGTGGGGACGGGTCCGTTTGTAGGCTAACAAAAAATGTTGCAACAATCACAACCTAAACGTAAACATTCGTCTTTCCAGAAAGCCACACATAGCCAAATTTGAAATATTAGTTTCTGTAATCATCATAGAAAAAATACCAAAACATTTTTAAAACAAACCAATAAGTATTCTCTCTCATCATAATTTTTCAGACTGTAGAGGGATGGAATAAAAAGTCCAGTTCCGTATGAGTCTCAATCTGGCAGGTCGAGGAAGAAAAACATGTCTCTCTGATAGTGTTTGGGGGGAAAGTCGAAATGTGCAGGAGGACCGGATGCGGCCACTGGGCTGTACTTTGGGGACCCATGCTTTAAATGGTAACCTAATGCAAAATAAACTTTTTTTGGCTGTTGATCTCTATAAATTGGACTTTAAAAGTGCTGTCTGTTGGTCCTTGCCACATGTTTTTCAATTTAAAATAAAGTTGTTTAATTCCTGAAAATATGGTCTAAAACAGTCAATGTTGGCCCCTACAGGTTGAAATTAGGTATTGCAGTTATATTTTGTGATTGTGCAACTGGTGTCAGAAGTTTCACATCATCATGCTCTGAGCTTGAGTTTAAAAACCCCGCCCATCTTTGAACACTTGACATGCTCGAGAGTTGAAGCTCACCACGCGGCTGTTTGAGCTCGCTGTGAGTGGGGGAGCTCATCCCAGGGCGCTGAAAACGGCGCTGATGCCAGGATTGGTGGAGGTCACCCCTCGACGCCGAGAACAGTGGAGGTCACTCCACGATGTTGATTTAGAAAGGGGCGGAGGTCGCTCCGCTAGGCCAAGACTGGCAGAGCTGGCTTGCTTGCTAAACCAGCCATTAGAAAGCTGGCTGACCGGCAGACAAAGAGCCACTGTGGGATGGGGGGGCAGCCTGCTTGGGCCTCCTGAACCTTGGGATTTTTTTTTTCTATCAAGACAATTATAAAAAGATAATTTAGTTAACTCAAGCTAAACTCACTGTCACTGTCAATCACATTTCTAGACCACACCTCTTCCGCTCAGCCCGCCTTCCCTATCCCCGCCCCCTTTTGTGCATTTTTCACCTCCAACTGTCCTGTTTGGTTACCCTTTAAACAAATGGATCATAATTTTAATTAACAGCTTTAATTTGTGTGTTTTTGTAAAAGTAAACTGTGTCATCTTCCTCTACAACAAAGTTTCCATTCAATTGCTCCAATTGTTTTTCAGTTTACGAGGCAGGGAAAGCAGTGAAGAAAGGAATGGCCAATCAGTATGCTGGCGGCCTCTATGCGGCCAGCACGTACGCTCAGCCCATATATGGAGGCTCACAAGCGAACCAGCCTGGCATGCCCATGCTTCCTCTGCCTAACGGGGCAGGACAGCCGCCTCCTCAGAATGGTTACGGCTACGAATATGACGGCGCCAGTTCAGGTAGATTTTGATGGCTTTGAAATTCTAGTTGTTCTGAGCTGTTGTTCACTCAGCCTTTTGTGTTTTCCAGTTGGACAGGGATCACAGGTGCCTTTGCTTCACGGTCAGGATGGCAGAGGGGACCCGAGTAAGTAAAAAGAAAGGAAAACAAACTGCTTTGTACAAGTGGTAGAGCAGTTTTGAAAATACAAATGGAAACATTATGCAATGATATGAGGCTCCATTGGAAACTTTTAAAACTACTGTAGGTTTAAACTCTGTTATCTGATTACCAGATAAAAGTCCAGATATGTTTTGTTTGGGCTCAAATCAAAAGTACTGAATAACTCTGCTCTCCGTCTCTTCAGCTCGCAGCGGGTATCGCATTCAGGTGGACACAGACGGAAATGCTACACGTGCCATTTACTATATGGAGAAAGAACTTGCAACACTAGATCCTGCACGACCTGCCGGTTACAGACGCTGTGAGTGATTTACCACATCCTACTTGCTGCTAGCACTCATGCAATCTGTCCTTGCAGACCACATGAATCATCGAGCAGTCAGTCAATTTGTCATTTTAACAGACTCAAGAAATGGTGTTTTTATAAGACGAAGGTTAAAAACAATGTAATAATTCACATTTAAAGATACAAATGGATTAAATCATTTAGTTTGCAATACTTAATAAAATGAAAATATATTATTCCCTTTTTAATGTATATATAGAATTAACTAACCATTGTATTACCCAAACTCAAAAATACCAATTTGTTTACACAAAAGTTGTATATAATTTACTCAATTTGTTTTAAAGGGGCCTTACCAGGAAAAATCTTCTTTTCAAAGGTTTTAAATACATTTTACTGTTCATTCCTCACTATAAAGAACCCCAAAATGAAATTTTGATCCGTTCATTCATTCATCAAACGTATAACTCTTGGGCTGCTGCCGGGACATCATCTTTAAAGCTCTATTGAAGTTCTAACAGAATTCTCTTAAAAACAATCTCATAAAACCACAACGATGAGACGCAGAAACTCATTTAAATGTGATCGAATGAATTCACCCTCAATAAAACAACTTTTAACGTGATCCACATTGGTTCTACCGACGTGTCTTTTACCGTGTGTACCTGTAGCGTGTCCAGCAACCTTCGTGCAGGATTCCTCCTCGGTACCAAACCAGCAGTGAAAGGTGTTCAACCTGGCCCCTTATACAGACACTCAAAATCCATCAGCAAAAAAAAAAACTGAAAAATCCTGGCAAGCATTTGCCTGAAGAGATCCTTAGTCACATGGTTTTGTTAACAAATTTTGGTCACGCTTTAGAGGCTGGGGAGGATGGTTCAAGGATGACGTCGTAAAATGGGCAGGACCGACGAGGAGTGAAGGACGGGAGGCTCAGAAATCGAGTCGTTTTACTTCCGGGTATTAAAACGGTCCACAAAAATGACTAATATTTCATAAATAATTTGTTTTTTATCATATATCATATATATGGATATAGTTTACTCTGAAAGGCTGTAGAAAATCATGGTATGGCCCCTTTAAAGAATACCATTTTACAAACAATCTTCACTTGTTGCTTTTTATGAGAAACACATTTAATTTATATCAGATTTTTTAGACATATTATTAGAAAAGCTAATTTTTGTACTAGAAAAAGCTTTTTTTCATTCACATAGGAATTAAAGGTAAGATTTTTCACTTAGAGGCTCTTAAATGCTGCAGTCATCTTAGCCCATCACCTATACATTTATATATTTTTATTTTAAGCTTAATTTCTTCTTTTATATTTTTTTTTCAGTGGATAACATGAGTGAGGTCAGTTCTCTGCATGACATGGGCGCCCGGGGTGGTCGCTCCCAGCCCCCACCCAGGGGGTTTGACCCGGATGATGCCATGAGCACCATCAGCAGCGTCTCCCAGCAAGGCCGCCGTCGAGATGATTATCCACGCCGCAACGACGGTTACGCGGGGGATCGTGTTCGTGCCCGCTCCATGGACAACCTGGACGACATTGGACGGCGACACCCAAGAGATGACTACCCTCCACAGAGACGTCCAGATGAACCCAGAGGCAGGAGAGGGTGAGTTCTACTAAGTACTGGAAGACTTTTTCTTCCACTCTACAATAAAATAATAGTCCTGGGTGTTTACATCAAATGTTTAATAGATAAAATATGTCAGTTCAAGCACAAAAGCTGTTTACTTATCTAAAGAAAAATATTCTGTTGTAAAAAAATGTAAAAAAAATGCTCCTAATTATATTTGATGACTTGATGGAACATCTATAAATATCAAAGTGTGTCAAGTCTACGGTAATTGGTAAGAAAAGAGATAGAAATCTGTCAGTTTCTCTCCAGCAGATAACCACGATGACTGATCAGTAGAAACCATATCTCATCTTTACAAACTTTATTGTTTTATAATATTACATGGAGTTCCACGCTTAAACTATCTAGAAGACAAATAACATGTTCATCAGGTACGAATATTCAACATTTTACAAATGTATTTTTAAAGAGAGCTGTGACCTGTTCATCTACTGCCGAGTCATTTTCTTTGTCTTGTTGGAGGTAAAACCATTACATAACTATGAAACCCCCAGAAAAACCAAGGGTTTAGTGTGCTTTCTCATTGGTTTGAGTGATGATCACCGACCCACACCTACTCACACGCCCCGACCCCGTTTCATCTGGGACTTTCCAGCTTTGTGATAGTGCTACTTGATTGAGCGTACACCATGTTTTCCAACTGATCTTCTTCCAACTTCTAGTGGGTTCAGTCTCAGAAAACTGCACCAGAACATTGAATCCACAAAGGTTTAGTTTAACCTATGTATACTTTAACAAATCATTGGAGATTTAGCTATATTATTGCACACTTCTCTTTGTAATGTTTGATTTATTACATCTTGTGTGAAGAAAAGTTGGCTACAATGGATTTTATTATTTTTTTAATTATATTTTTTATTTTTTACATTTATTTATCTTTTCTGAAAACCTAGGTGTGAATGTTTTAAAAATCTCTCTCTTTTTTTTATTTTTATTTTTTACAATATTTTTGTTACAATATCTATATCTGTATATATTTATATCTGTATGTCTTTATCTGTATATATAAATATTTATTTACTGTAAATCTAAAGAAAAAGAAATAATAGGATCTTATTGCTTCCAACCAAAAAAAAAGAAAAGAAATAAAACGATAAGAAACAAACAAAAAAAATCATCGAAAGTTCCTTTCTGCTTTTGGTGTAACCAACACTGTCCTTCCTGAAACTGTAGGAAGTTCCCCTCATTGTATGGTTTAGCCCCTCCTACAGACCAATAAAACCACAATTTCATTTTTTACCAACATGAATTATACAATATAATACAACTGGAAAAACTGTTGAACATAAACTACAAATTTAGAAATCTTGTTAACATGGTATTAGCTTCTGGAAAGACAAATAATTAAACATAATTTTAAAAAAAGTTGCACATGAAAAGAAAGCAGCAATTTTGAAATGTGATACCCTGTTTCTGTGTGTGAACATATATGTGTAAGATGATCTGGTTTGAGAAGCTTGATGGCGAGCACCATTCTATTTGGAGCAAAGTGTGCCCCCTTAGGTTCAAACAAAACTGGTTAATCAAAATGGAGCATGTGAGAGGTGTGGCTCATGGAGAGATTTTTAAAAACAGATCAGGCTGGTGTTCAGATGCTGCTCGTGACCACGAGAACATTCACGTCAACGTTTTATGTTCATGTAGATCCGACGACTGGAGCAGCAGCGCTCGCAGCGGCTACGACCGAGACTACGATGACCGCAGGCGCCGGGATTACTCTCCCAGCAGTCAAGGACGAAGAGGGGGAGATGCCTCTAGTGAACTTTCCGGCCGACGCAGCCGGAGTCGCGATGACCTAATGGACATAGAGAGGGATCGGCGGTACGGCGGTGGTCCCAGGGGTGGCCGGGACGACTACGACGACAGTTTTCTGCGAGAGGCCATGGAGAGGAAGAAGATGGGTGAGCAGCAGAGGGCCCGCAGCAGGGAGCGACTGGATAGTGAGAGCGACCGCTCAGATCGGGTAAGAGCTCCGCCTCTTCCACTGAACCCGCCCTCTGGATATCCTGGTCGCCGCGACGATTACCCGCCAGCATACAGCGACAACGAAAGTGTGTCATCTTCTAAGAAAACCAACTTGCGCAAGGCAAGTCATATTTCATTTAAAGTCTAACCGATTTCAGGTTTACTTAGTTTTTTATAAATATATATATTTGTACTTTAATTTAAACTAATGTGTCAATTTGTTGCTGAAAGTATTTTTTCCAAGTGTTCCAGAATTGGTGCTCTTTCTTAATAAAAAATATTTACAAAAATACCCTAAATATGTGATTAATAAACATGCAAGACGTGTTTCAACACCAACTTTATTTAGATGTGTTTATTCGAAAGAAAAAAAAAAACGATTTATTTGAAATACTAGAACCTAAAGTCTTAGCAGTTTTATTTAAAAAAGAAAAAAAAATGACATTTTACTGAAACATTTAACTTGAAACAAAAAAGATCAAAGTAGTACCCCCCCTAAATCTTTACATTTTGGATAAAAAATGAAAAGTTTTTACATTTCAAAGCTTTTTTTTAAAATGGTGGGAAGTTTTCTCTTAAACAAGACAAGTTTTTCAGGAAGTATTAATGTCTAAAGAGGCCATTAAATTAAATCTGAACTACATGGTTATGTTTTATTGGCTTGGAGTTTTTATGTTTTAGCTTTACTTTTGCTTTTACCTTGTGATTTTTGCAAAATAAGTGTTAACAGACTCCTCCTTTTTCTTTCTTGCAGAATGGAGCGGTGAGCCGAGAGAGTCTGGTTGTGTAAAGTCAGCAGTGATGTTGGGTAACGCTCAGTTTTTTGGGATAAACTTCATAACTGTAAATAGCACTCACACTTGATTTGTAATTCCACTGAAGGTGTATTTTTCATAATGTACTTTTAGTTTAAACTCCTCTTTTCTATGCAGGAAAGCTGCACAGACTTTGTGCCTTTCCATGTATAGATGTGGCTGCCACAAGTGCCTTAGTCTGTAAAAAAAAAAATGCGTGAAAATGTTAATGTTCACATTTTAATGGTTAAATGTGTTTTAATTGGGATCAAATGCTTTTAGCTTTAGTTATCTGATGGTTTGTTCTCTTCTCTTTGGCTGATGAGTTGCTTATGTAGAAGTTGAGAAAACCTTTTGTTTTTTTGTTTTTTGTACTTGTGGTAAATGTTAAATGTTTTTTTTTTTTTTTAAGAAGCAATGCACATTTGATGATTACTTTTGCTTTATGCATGTTTAAAAGTACCCTGTATAAACGTACTGTTGAATACATTTTTATGTTTCTTTTTCTTTGTTGTTTTATTTTTTTAATGCAAACTTGCAAATTTAATCTACATACATTTTTAAAGCAAAGCAGTAATAAATTCTAAACGTGCAAATGATGTAACAAAATATTATTTTACAATAAAAACCTCTGCCTGTACCACTGTTTGACTTGTTTATTTTACCACTAGATGGTGCTGTTTTTCAGGTTTGGCTTCTCGTTTGTCAGGAAACAAATGTGCAGCTCAACACAGACATCAACATTTTTTAAGTGTTTCCTCACTATATGGAAGTCAATTTTTTTGCGCTCTAGCTGTTTCAGTTTTTTTTTAAATTTCAGTTCAATTTTTCATTATTTTATTCTTTTTTTTTTACAGTGCATTGTGTTTCTGATTGGCTCTGGAGCATTATGAATTGATCTTCATCAATCAATCGATTTTCTGAATACCTCACTAGATGATTAATAATTTTCTTCCATCTAAGGGTCTGGTTCATTTTTCTGAACTTGATCAGTTTTCTTTTTAAAAGCATGTTTATCTAATTCGTTTATAGATGGTCCTTCCCTCTCTAAAACTGGATTACTGAAATGAATCCAGTTAATTCTGTGCTGTAAATGTTCCAAAATTGTCAAAAATGGAGACTCCAAGTCCTTTCAACTTTTTCCAAATCAAACTCAAAGACTTGGACATCTTTTCTGTCATTTTAAGACTAGATTACATTTCATTTGAATATCTGAGTGGAAGTGTTGAGGGTAAATAACCTTTTTTGTGCTAGTTTTCTGCAGCAAAATATTCACATTTGTCAAATTCCAATCGATTTTTAAATCTGATCTGATAATCAAATGCCTATTAAAACAAGCCGGTTTAAAGTCAAAGGTTAGATTCTCATATTTCCCCCTCAAAATCCAGAAACAAATAAGTTTTAAGAAATCCGAACTGAAAAAAATCATAACCGTTTTTCCTCCTGTTTTAACTGAGTTTTGTGTTTGCCTGCAGATATTATTTTTAGATTAGTGAGGAGGAATGAACTCTTCACAGCTCTACAAGGGGATTAAAATGTGTTGTAGCTTTCAAGTTGTTTACATATTTGAAGAAAAAAAAATCACAAGTTGGTATGCCAAAAAACCAATCTGCTGACACAGGGAGCAAAGAGAAAAGGGAGGAGGGAGAGCGCCAGAAAAGCGATCGTTGAAGGAGAGAGGACCGCTGTGTGCCTTTCTCTGGCTTCAGATCAGCTGATAAGGTAAGAGCCTTTAATTCATCGTCTTTATGCATTTTTAGAGAATTTCCAGGGTACGACTGCCTTTTTGGTTGCTACTTTTTTATTTTTTTTGTTTTGAATCCAGCCCTTTGAATTGTTTTAGGAACTTTAGAGGTAAAAAAACTGATAATTTCATTAAATAATGAAATTTGTACTAATTTAGCATTTATATCTTTGGATAAATGGTCACTTTTGTCCTTGTTTTCAGTCATTACTGTCAGATTGCAAAAAAGGTATGCTTCCTGCTGACAGTTTTTATGGATTTCATATTTAAAAACCAAATGCAAAACTTCTAACAATCAGCAATACATTTAACAGGGGAGCTGTCAGCTTCCTTTTTTTTTTTTTTTTTTATAAGAACCTACTTACTAAACACATATCCCATCAAATTCCCTCACAAAATATGACAGTTGAGTACAATATGGGAACTTAAGCTAAATGGGACAAATTTGAGATTATAGCTGCTCCTTTGGGGAATTGGAACCACACAAATAACCAAGAATAGAACAGTTTTTAACAACTCTTGATGAAGCACTGGTTAATAAATTGAATTTAGCTGTTTTTAATATTTTTTTCAACACATCATTTATATTTGATCATACTGTAACCAAAGGGAAAATGTTGGAGCCGGAGTCTTTCTGAGTCTTTTTTTTTTTTTAATGCTTCTGAGCCAATTCTGCTTTTCACTAATTGTTTTGATCATGCTGTGAGGTGATTACACAGCTATAGTGCACAACTGTTTGTCAAAACACAGCACTATAACAGAAAGGTTAGTATTGCTTTAAATAATTGTGCTTGTTGATTTAAAAAAGCATCGGTTCACCAAAAAAAAAGACAAATTTTTCCTTTTTAGTGTTTTTATCGTGTTTTGTCCATTACTGCCCCCACTACCTCCATCTTCAGTCATAAATGTACAAAATATTTCATGCATAAACCTATACAGAAACATCAGAGATTAACTAGAATGACCTAAATCTACTGACCTCTAGATATTTTAGCTTCACCTATTTCATTTTTTTTCTCATTTTATCAAGCAATTGACAATTATTTTAACCTCTGTAAACTTGTTACTATCTATGTTACTACATAGAAAGCCTTTTTTATTAATTTTATAAAGTAAAGTTTGCATGAAAGACAAAGAAACTACACACTTATTTCAGCCTGAAACTTTACTGTAAAAAAATGAAACGTTGAATGAATTAAAAAATATTGCTTTATCAAATGTATTATTTTTTTAAGTCCAGTAAACTATTGACTCAAATTTTTGTTTGATGAAGACTAATCATTTTAAATATAACAAATCCCAAAGCTTTAATTGATCCAACATTTCACTTCTTTCAGTGTAGGAAACTGCTGGGAATTTGAGAGAATTAAAGGTAAAGATCAAATAAAGCTTTTCTGAAAAATGTGCTTCACTTCAGTGAGGGAAAATGTCATTACTATAAAGAGATTCTTTGTGTACCACAAAAAAAATGTTTTTACATAAGAAATAAAAAAAAATATATATATCAGCCCTAAAAAAGGCTTCCACATCTCATGTTTGAAGTTCAAAATCTTTTTTTTCTATTTGTTTTGTGATTAGTCATTATTTTTACTGCAAAAAAAAAAAATCAATCTCCAGGTAATTAAATAGATCCAATTAAATTCTTAATTGGGATCAAATTAAATGCTGAAATTTGTACCTCATTTATCCGAACACTTGCTTGGATCTTTCTCGTACCAATTAATTGGTCGAACTCTGCTCAAAATTTAGTCAACCTCGGCAAAAACTCTTAAAAAAAAATGTACAAGCAAGGGGGGAAGGTTTGAACACGAAGCAGGGCAGAGAAAAGGGGATTGTTTTGATTAAAAGACAATTATCTGTGCACATCGACTTCCCGGTGTTGTGCGGTGTCAGGCTCGAGCCGAGCTGTTCTGTCCCAGAAGACCTCTGGAGACAATGGCTACTGTTTGAGCCGGGGCAAGTTGGTAGCAAGTCTCTGGTTATCATTTTGTGGTCACAACAGTATCAGCACTGTATACCTTTATGACATGTTATGCCTTTATATAGGCTAGGGCAACCCAGAGTACACAGGAATTGATAGGAAGTTATGTCATTTAAAGGGACAAAAAAACTTTTGTATTATATGATATAGAAAATACTGAATATAATATAAAACCAGTTTTGTCTGACATTCACATTATGTTTTATAGTTTAATTACATATCTTTTGTTTTATTTTCAAGTTTTCTATGAAACTCTTAGTAAAACCATTAACAAAAAAGTCAAAATATGGTTTAATATCCTACCACATGGGGAACATTCCAGATTATAATTTGAAAATATCTAAGAATTTTCAAGTTTCCTGTTATTTGGAAAAGTTAAGTTGATTATTGAACATTTTTTAATTCTATTTCACATTTTTA
>NC_050527.1:936398-961709 GCF_002922805.2 Oryzias melastigma
TGGTAAAAAAATAACTCGATTGTCTAACTTGCCATAAAATAATTTGAGATATTGAGTATTTTGGACCCTCTTGATGGCCAAATCACTCAATACCTCATTAATATTTTTTTGTTTAGTTTATTTTGCATGCAAACATTCAGTTCAAAATCTCTCAAAATTATTTATAAGTTTGAAAAAAAGTCAATATAACAGTTTTGACTTCACAAATAGTCAAATGACTGTTTTATAGGGCCCATATCGTGGAAACTTTTTAAGCTTTTAAGTGCATTATAAAGTTAATTTATCACTATAAAGAACCCCAAAGCGGTATTTTGATCCGTTCAAACATCTCTGAGGATTCCTCTAAACCTGCGCTCTCAGGACCCGCCCCTCCCAACCCACAAAAGCAACTGGGTCCTCATCTTCATACGTATGAAAGTGAGGAAGAGCCCCCTCCAGGAAGACTCGGCGCCGCCAGCCCCACCCCTAGACCAAAACGAACTCCCACTTATTCTGCAGGGCTAGCTGTGATAACCCCTTAATTTTATGTGCCCAATATGCACATTCATCTTTTAAGTTTAGGTGTTGTTTGTTTTTGTGTGCAAAACACAGAGACGCTGATGGTAGGTTGATGTCACGACATGGGTGGCGTCCACAAGGAAAAAGGTGGAGCCTCAGAGATCAAGTCCGGGTAGCAAAAGAACTAGAGAAAACAGCTCATATTTCTTAAAGAAATACAATTCTTTAGTTTGGCAAAGGTAATGTGTTATGTCCACTGTGATGACACCTGATTTATTTTACTTCACTACATGTCTCATTTCAAATGGTATTTTCCAATATCAATTATCAATTTCTTTTTTTGAAACAGTTTCATAATGGTATAAGTTGTTTCTTTTAACAAATTGCCTCAGATAGATTTAGTTGGATTGTAAGAACAGAAAAAGATTAATTGTTGCACCCATATTCTATCGTCTCCTAAATATGGATAGTTAATGAGCAAAACAATAAAATATTGGAGAATTGGTCTGAATGCTTTTAAACAGGCAGGTCAACCCAGCAAAAGTGGAGTAGTAAATATATATATATATATTTTTTAAAGGATATTTTTTTAGAATTTTTTTTCTCTGAGCAGGATTGTTCCAGATTTAGTGACCGTAGTTATGAAATAGAGCAATTGTAACGCATCCATAAAGGCAATGGGTGACACATTAGTGCAGAGACAGGAACCACAAAAGTGAATCTGTGGCAGTAAAGATTTTATCATATTGTGGCTTCCGTTTCTGATAAAGGACACCGATTATTAGTTTTATTTTAAAATAAGTCATGGGAGGGTTCAGATAAAGTTAATTTAACTCTGTCTGATAATAAAATATCAGATTAAAAAAATGAGGATTTTCTGCCGTAGTTCTAAATTGTTCATATCATAAACATTTTAATAGCTGATTTTGTGTTCTTTAAGTAAAAAAAGATCACTTTTAGATCAAAAAGTTTTGTTGTTTAAACCACATTTTTGTTTTATTTGAACCTGGACCTCTTTTTGTATTAAATTAGCCTTAAATTAATCAACTAATTTACTGTTTTTATGAATATTTATAGCATAGATTATAACATTATTTTGTGATGCTTGTATCTTCTGGATATGAATTACATTTTTTGGAATTTTCTTGTTCTTGGAAAATGTCATGACAAAAAAAATCTATTCTGTGTGATTCTATTTTGAGTAGTTATTGTGTTTGGTCAGGCTTTTAGGATTTATGATACTTTTTTGAGGGTAACTCAAAAAAGTAACTACGCAAACATTGTTTCAGTTTTGACGCTCAAACATGGCAACATTCAAGAACCTTGCTTCTCAAGCAGCCCAAGAAGTTCTAAACGTAAGAAGACGTGTTAAAAAGTTGAGGTTTTATTGTACTCTGGGATCCAATTTGTAACCGTTCCTAAAAAGTAATGTTCTGGTTTTCTCTTTGTAATGAATTTTACTCCCAATGATTCTCCTGAAAAGAATTGTCTGAAAGTTTCTTGACTTCCTTTGCTTTGTACTTCAAACCCCCTCAAGATGAACTCCTCTCCGATCTGACTTCCTGCTGTGTTCAAACCAAATTCACCAATTCAACATGTTCAAATCGTCTCCGTTTCATCCAGTCTGCACTGATTGGTCAAGTTAGACAGAGACTTTGGAGCTCAAAGCCTCACCCGTGTTTGTCATGGAGAGCTGGAACAGTGTTCTCTATTGTGGACCCCCCCCTGCTCGTATATTTATGAATGGCTGGGCCTTGGGGGAAAAGTTGCAGAACAATGATGCCACACTGAAGGGCTGATTTTTATACGGGAGGGGGTGATGGTGGCGGCGGCGAGGGCAGTTTATTCTCAAGCGTTGGGGCTTGGTACAGAGAGTGGCGAGAGGTCTTGCTGGTCCTTTTGCGCGTGAGAGTCAGAGGACAGACTGCCGCCGGCCCCGGACCTGTGGAGCGCAGACATCTATGCAGGTGAGCAGCAGGAGCTGCTTTTTAAAATGGTTTCTTAGTTATTTGGACTTCAGAGATTTGGAAAAGGGGCTTTTACATGGAAACTGGATTGCAGATTTTTTTATTTTTTTATTTTAAGTGAATTTAATTGACACAAAACACAAAGAATTGAAGAAGAAACCTGAGTGACAGTCAGGTGGGGACTTCCATTATGACTGTATTTTGGAAGAATGAGGTTTCCTCAACCTCGTCAATTTTTACTGGGCAAATTTCATAGATGGCAGAACAGGAAGTGTGATTACTCAAGAGTAACTTCAACGTCAGGAAGCTTGTTGACAAACGGTTAACCTAAGTTGCACCTAAGTTATGCAAATGATTGAATATTTTGTATTCATTACTTAAAAATTACAGTCATTTAGGTTTGGTTTTGAAGTTTAAAAACTTTTAGAAGCAAAAGTAGTATCATTGTAAAGCCATTTTAGTGAAGAATTTAGCTTTATATTTTACTTTGCTTGTAGCTTTTTTTAAATAATTTATTTTGTTCTGTTTTATTTCATTATATTTGTTTATTTTTTAGCATTCTACGAAATGTCTTGGATGTGTGTAACTTTTGCCTCTTGACCAGGACTCCTTAAAAAAAGAAATCAAACGATCTCAATGGCAATTTTCCTGGTTAAATAATTGTTAAAATAAAAACGTGGAAGAATTTTTAATTTATTATAAAATCATTTAGCTATTTTTACCAAAACAGTAAGAGAAGATCTCAAATTAAGTTACTTTTCTCCCCCAGTCCTTCTTATTTTTCATGTTCAAGTCGGGTTTGGGGTTCCAGGTGTCCCTGGAAAGGGGCCACACTTCGTTTGCCCGTGTGCTCGAGCAGGTTGATAGCTCTGTATGTTGTCCAGTTTTGTTCAGAGCGGAAGAGACGGGAGGCTTGTGGATCACCATCTGCCACACATGACGGGGATTGCCAAATAATCTATGTTTGCAAAGTAGAGAAGAATAATATGAGCTGGTGCTGCTCCTGCTCTCTTGGTGGAGGTCTGCCAACTGAAGCTTTACTGTCCTGCACATCCTGCGTCGCCTATGGGAGAGAAGTGTGGAAACTTGGAGGTCATCGATGAAGAAAATGGAAATATTTTAGAAAAAATACAAACATTTTATACATAAGTTTGGAAATGACATTTGTGTTCAGGTCATTTTCACACTTTTAAACAGGTCACTTTTAACCCGAACACAATATATGAATTAAATAACACGTTAAAAATAGATTCATAAACTGAAACTGAGAACTACCCACCTGTAAACACCAAGATTACTAAGTTCTTACTCATTTAGGGATTTTTATTTTATTATTTTAGGTAAGTTGACTGGAAACACCCTTAAGTACATGACTAAATGACTCTTTGAAGTACATCCTGTGCCTAAAGGTTAGCAAATATAAGTCCTTATGCTAATCATGCGTGTGCGCGTGCCCGTTGTGTACTGGAGTCATCACAGCTCTGCAGCACCACGCGTGGGAGGGGGAGTAGTCATGTTTTAAGACCATCTGCTCCTCTGAGTAATTTCGAGCTAGCTTTAGCTGGTGGTGGATCAGCGCGCCTCACAGGCAAGCTGCAAAGCTCAAGCTGTGAGCAGGCCTGTTCCGGGGGAAAAAAAAATCCTCCAGTTCGCCCCTCGCACAATGGCCAGTGTTCTGCACACAAGGTTTCCTTTCTCTCCGAGAGCTGCAGAGATGGCCGTCTTCACATGGGCTGCAGACCATGTTTACAATGAAAACCTTGGAACAGCCCATTGTTTGTGTGGGCAATTTCAGAAAAGAAAGGGACTCGTAAAAGGTGTCATGGCTTGATTTAGATCTGAAAGCAGGGATTGTGCTTGACTTAAATGGCAGAAAACGTGTTTTATTTTAGTTCTAAAAAGTTGAATGTTGGTAAGTTTTCAGGTTTTCATCCACCCGTCGACACAGAAGACCAGAAAAGTCACATATCTGCACACCCCACACGGCAGAGCATGTTGGCTCGCTTTTTTACCATCTTATGAAGTGGCGTAGGGGTGTTGTTATGGCATGCTGTGCATTCGTTTGTCCATGGTTCAGTGAATGCCACATTCACTCCTTCAACTCCTCTCCAGACTGTCAGGAGAGGGATTCCCTTGTGGTTCTCGGCGGCTCGTGGATGGCATCACTTGGCTGATGGTTTAATGCCTTTTGAGCTCCGTGACGCACTCTACATGTTTATGAGAGTGGAGGAAAACACAATCTCAGCGAGGACACAAGTTTCTTTGTCATGTTATTATGGAAACCAGAGTGGACTGAGTGCTTATGGTGCACGCCTCCACACATTCTTCATCAGGGCAAATATTAGATCTGTATGTGGCTGGAAAGATCATCAGCATATTTCTGTTGGTGACATTTAAATCTGTCCACGGCTGCATATTTAACACTTTAATTTGTCTGGCTACCTCCATTTTAATGGAGATGATTTCCAATATATTGTATTTTTCTGAGTGTCATGGGTCCATGGGTAAAGTCATACATGTCCCAGGAATTGGTGGACCAAAGACCAAGTCTCCAGTATCATTATTGTTTTTTTTTTAGGATTTTTTTGTTCTGAAATTCTTAATTTTTCTTTTATTTTCAAGCATGATTTTAGGATCTTTCTATGCTTATATTTCCCATTTTCTTACATAAACCACTGTTGAAAATACAAAGAAAGCCACTCTAATTTATCACGTGTTGTCATATTTTGATCTATTTTTTGAGAAATACTTTTGATTTGGTATTTTATATCGGGTAAAAATTACACAACAAAAGTGATGGTGTAACTTTTTATAGCGAAAGTTTTTTAAGGTTAATCAACTCAAAATTGGCAAATATTTAACCAAAAAACTGTATTTGTTCCTCCTACTCTAAATATGTAACTGTAACATGGCTTTTTATTAGTAGGTTTCAAAACACAAAAGTGGAATTGGTGATACCAGCTTGTCATGGGGGGGTCATGAGACACGTGGAGGAATTCAGAGTGGGCTAAAAAGTAGCTTTAGAAATGTTGGAAGGCCTATTCAAATCTGCCCACAACTCATGTAAAAAAAAAAAAAAAAAAAAATTGTCCACGCACGCTCGCTCGTCTTTCCTCTCACTCACGCCTCTGTCTATCTGTTCTGCTTCATCAGAACCTGCCACCCAGGATTTAGAGAACAGCGCGAGGAAGTGGGGACTGCGAGGCAGCAGGAGCCTGGTGCTGAGGCTGGTATGAGGCAAGTGTTTTCAGTGTGCACGCACACAGTGTGCGCTCTGAGCCAGCCGTTTGTCTGCTCCTTCAATGGGGCTGTTGTTGTGGGGCTGCTGTTGGTGTCGTGGCTCTGCCCGGCCCCATGCTCTCCCCGGCTGATGCTGATGCACGTTTGCTGGCGCTGGAGGGACACAGTCATCCTGCTCCTGAGCTTTTGTTGGGGATTGAACTTGATACTGCAGAAAAGCTGTGAAAAGTCAGGCATTGTGGGTAACGAAAAGGTTGAAATTTAATCAAAAATGTTTGTTCTAAACATAAAATTAACAATGCAAAAGAACTAATTATTACAATTTTGATTGCTTTGTAAAACTCTTATAGTCGTATTTTTATTCACAGCAGGTTCATATCTTTAAATTCCAAAGATAAATAACAGTATTTAACTGCTGAGCAGCAAACGGCAAGAAAAACATTTTTTTTGTGGTTGATAAACAACTAAAAGCAGGTCATTTATGTATTTCTGCAAATAAAATCAAAAGTGTATTCTCTATTGACCACAAGTTTTAAATACCACGATAAGGGACACTCATAAAAGCAATCCTCTAGGCAAATATGTGTCTTCTTGGACGCTTCAACATTTATTTGCCTGTAAAGAGTTAGTGGGACTGTGTGATGATTGGCAAGACACATTCACAGCACTGTTAAGCCTTCAGAAACGTTCCTCGTTCCCAATATTTGACATGGAATCTCTGAGGGATGTGGAGACGTGTTAGTCATGAAGCTCTAAAGCGTACCGCACACTCAATCTGACCATCTGTACACACCGGCTGCCCCAGCATCAGTATGAAATCCTTCTCTGTGCATCGAATCATCTCTGTACTTTGGTTTCTAGGAATTTACAATTTTATATATAGTTAAAACTGATCTTATTTTGATCTTTTTTCAAAGTGTTCCCTGTGGTCTCTTGATTATAGTTATGTTTTTAGACAAAATAATTTTAAAAAACATATTTTCTAGGACATAGTTTCAGCAGATTAACAGGTGTTCATGAGAAATTCACCTCCCTTACCTTCATTGGTGCAGAGCAGATTTTTTTTTTCATCTGTAATTTTTTTTTCTTATGATTTTTATTGAACATCATGCAAAATTACAAATCACACCAATCTGTAAAAGAAAAAAAATACTAATGTTATCTTTAAAACAGGATAATCAATTACAGTATACAGAAAGGTAATAGGGACATGGCAAGCAAAAATAAATAATTTAAAGTAAGAAATTAATATAGTATCGATATTAAAATGAGTAATCAAACATTACTTAAAAAATCTCAAGATAATGAATTATTTATCAAACAAAAACGGAGCAGGGAACTTATGGACCACTCGGCGTATTTTTAAGCTCATTTTTAAACAGCCCCCCACCCCCCACCCCCCGATTCACAAATATTTAAATAAAGTAAATCTCAGAAATGCAATTTTAAAGTTAATTTTATTTAAATGTCCACAATAATCAGAAAAAATGCCACAAGAACATTTAAAAAAAATCTCCCAAATCACAATTTTCATCAATTAAAGTGGGGTTTTAATAAAGCCACATCTAGGAAAGGTTTTTGTAGTGATTTTGAAATGTGTGTTACTTTCCTGCTTTACGACCTGTGTAGTATTTAAAATGTTTGACTTAATTATTATTATTGCTATTTTAGCTGAAAGTGGCGATTATGGCGACTCACTTTAAAGTTTCATCAAATTTCACAAGTCAATCCACTTTTTAAGATCATTATTATTTAGTTAAACAGATTCCAGACTTTTGGTCTTTAGGAACAGAAACATGTTGCTTTCATCACTGTTTTCTTTTTGGAAAAAGGAGATTTTACAACATTTGAAATAAAAGAGCAATTTTAAATTCAGCTGTTATAAGAGTTTTTATGTGGATTGATCTTATTAAGATTCATTATAACAGAAAAATCCACCTTAACTATTTTATTTTTTTCAAACAGATTCTGTTTTTCGGAGAGTCCTCACTCCCTGGATTCAAACTTTAAATATGGTGGCGCTAAAACTCAGAAAACTTGAACTGTTTGGTAATTCTGCCACCTCAGTAAATGGCCTTAAGCAGCAGCATTCATTTACAAAATATTTGCTGTCATCTGTGCTGGCTGTTGTTTATTTCATTCTCTGCACGAATCGTGTCAGTAATGTAGTGATGACATGATGTGTGGTGACTGGTGTTTGGCCTGGTGTCACAGCTCGCCGAACAGCCACGCTCTTTCATTGTGAGGGCTTACGCATGGCGAACATAATGACAGATTCCACTGAGGAGGACGGGGCAGGTGCTGAGCTCGCCTGAAGCCGTCTGACTTACTACGGCTGCGAGGAGCTCGCCTGATGTCAGCGCATGAATGTCTCCTCTATTCTTCTTTCTTTCTTTCTGAATTTTTTCTACAGAGCAGAAGGCCGTCAAGCTGTCAGGGTGTGAGTGAACACCCTCTTGTGGAGCCTCCAACAAGCTGTCCTGCAGAGATTCTGTTTGTTTCAAAATATCGTTTTAAGGTAAAATTCACATTTTTGTTGATCGCAAAGACTTTTTAATTTTCATTTAACTTTTATTTATCCAGGCAGGACAGATTAACAACAACATACTTATTTACAACTGTGGCCTGAACAAAAATAAAGCTAATAAAGTTTTTCTTACATATGAACAGGACTCCACAGCTTCTTTTTTTCTTTGAATTATCAACTTTTATCTCATATCAGTGCAAGTTTCAAGGTCAAAAACAGTAATCTGTCAATACTGAAGGCTTTCTGTTGGATTTGTACCAGAAAATAAAGCACAAATGCTGTTTTTTCAGAGCTTTTGCACACATACTTGCTCACAACCAGACAAAATGCACATTTAGACAGTATATTTTGAGTGTCAATATGCAAACAATCATTTCTGAACATACATTATTATTCAGCTTGAAAAACTCAAATTTTAGAAACTGAAATAGCACGTTTTTTTTTAATCCAAAAGCATAAAACTGCAAAAGAAGGGCACAATTTATGAAAAAAACATAGTTGTTTACTGATAGGCGATGACCTCACTCCCAGTGAAACTGTGAATAAGATCTGTCACTGGTGAGCAGCGCTGTTATTGCTCAGCACCAGCGTTTCTGCTCCCACACTCTTCGATCGGTGCAAAAACACCCATGAAAACTCCAAAAAAAGCATATTTTAGCAACTGTCGCTGAAACTGGCTTTGTGCTGACCTTTAGATGCTTTAGCTCACTTCGCAAAAGTAAAACTATGTGATGTTAAGCTAAACCTTCGGGAGCCAAAATCAAAGAACTCTACTGTAGCTAATGACATATGAATGTGTGAAACTCTGAGATTAGTGTTGTCTGATGATGGAGAATATAAATAACATTTGATTTTGTTTTTCTTGTTTAATCTGTTGCTGACAGAATCTGTGTTCCTCTCAGAGGTCTATGGTTCAACGCTGAGCAGAGACCATGTGGTGTTTGGAGCTGCTCTTACCTGTGCTTTTGATCATCCACGGTAATTAATTCATGACTCTCTTTTTTTTTGTTGAAATATATCTTTTTCCTGCTTTCCATTTTTTTCTCATTTCGTCTTTTGTTGCAGATGCCGACTCTCAGTGGAACGTTTGGGTACCTCGTGACATCTCGGCCATGACGAACTCCTGCGTGGTCATCCCATGCACCTTCATGTATCCGTCCAGCATCAGGCCGTACCGCGGCATCCATGGGATCTGGTACTTCGGCCAGCCGTACCCTCAGCTCTTCCCCCCTGTGGTTTTCAAATCGCGCACGGATGTTGTTCATGAGAGCTACAAGGGCCGCACCAAGCTGCTGGGTGACCTGAACCAGAGGAACTGCACTCTGCTGATCGGCAACATCGGTGCAGAGCATTCTGGGAAATACTACTTCCGTGCCGACCTTGGTGGAGCTAATATTTATACTTACCCAGACTTTGCAGAGCTGAAAGTTTTGGGTGAGTTAAAAAAAAAAGATTTTCACCACTTTTAAAGCCATAACTGAAAGTCAAATGTCTTGTTTTCTAGACCAGCCCACCATCGACGTGCCTGAGGAGATCGTCAGCGATGAGAACCTGGAGCTGACTTGTTACGTTCCTGATAACTGCCCGGACATGACGCCTGAGATCCAGTGGATGTACACCGACTACTTACCCGACCCAGAGTTCAGCTCCGACTATGTGGAGGAGAGCAACACGGCGGTGATGTCCAGCACTCTGGCGTTCGTTCCCAGACCGATGCACAACGGACAGCTGCTGGGCTGTAGAGTCTACTACCCCAACACCACATTGGTGTACGAGAGGCTCATCTCACTAGACATCAAGTGTATGTACAGACACTAACTAATGATAAACACAGAACCATAGCGAGGAATTTTTATCTCTAGGATGCTTTAGGATCTTCAAACGTTAAGAGTTAAACTCCTGCGATTTCCTTTGTAGACGCTCCACGCTCCGTTTGGGTGAACATCTCCTCCGAGGTGATGGAGGGCAGCTCTGTGACGCTGCACTGTGAGGTGGATAGCAACCCTCCTCCCAGGATCTCCTGGATGTTTGGAGACCAGGAGCTTCTGTGGGACACGGCGTCCAACGTCTCCCTCTCTCTGGATGATGTGACCCCTAAAAGCGAGGGGATTTACACCTGCGTCGGAGACAACGGCTATGGAGTCATGAACACCTCTCTGTACCTGTCTGTCAGATGTGAGTGGGAAATGACTCTCTGTCTCAACTTTCTCAAAAGAAAAAGTGAAATATGAAATCTGTACACATGTTTGGGTTAGCCCTGAATACACCAAAAAAGATCTATTAAAAAAGATAAACAAGTAATACAAAAAACAGCATTGTACTTTAGAAATCAATGCAAAATTCCTGAAAACAAAACATAATAAAAAAAATGGAAAGACAATGTTTTGGAGAAACAAAAGTAACCACTTTTGTTTTTAAAAATGCTTTTTAAGGTAACCGGAAAATAGGCCATCGCTGATTGGTTGACACACATCATTTCAACCAAAAGATATTTGGCATAAGGAGATACTCTGTACTAATCATAAAACTTTTAAATATATGCAGACTCAACCCAAAGGTGATAATCCAATCAGTGATGTCCCATAGTAGCCACCTTTTCTAGTTTCTAAACATGTTTCCATTTTTAACATTTCATTTTGATGTCTAGGAATTTTTTTCCCAAAACATTTCATTTGATTTCTATGAATTATTTTTGTTTTCTAAACCATTACTTTTTGATTTCTATGAATTACTATTGTTTTCAGTAACATTTTATTTTGGTTTTTAGGAATTACCTTTGTTTCTGTAACATATATTGATTTCTTGGAATTATTTTTGTTTTCCGAAACATTTCATTTTGATTAAATTTTTTTGTAATTGCGTTTTAGCTTCTGGAATTTCTTTTTTTTTTTTTTTTTTTATTTGTTAATATATTTTTCCATTGAGTGATTTATTGCTATTATACACATGACAGTGCAGATAGATGACATACCTGCACAACATTTACATCAACCGGACATATTCTTTTGTGAAATAATGACATGCAAAATTTAAGCATTCTATAAAAAAAAATTGGTGACTAACTTTCATATTTTTCAGTCAAGAGGTTGCATTGGGGATGAAATTCAGTTTTTTTAAGCAAAATGTTGTTTTTCTCATGAACTGAACACATTTTAGTAATTGGTGGTTAAAGATTAAGTTGTTGGTGTTCATTCATGGAGTTGGACGGTGGCACAGAAGTTAGCACCTCACAATAAGAAGGCCTTGGTTGGACATTTCTGTTTGGAGTTTGTATGTTCTCCCAATGCAAACGAGGGTTTTCTCTGGGAACTCCAGCTTCCTCCTACAGTCCAAAAACACACTTTATTAGTTAATTGGTTACTCTTAAGTACGCATTTGTGTGTGGGAGTGCTAGTGTGATCTGGGACGCACTGTTGACCTTCACCTAACAGTAGACTGGACAGGCTCCAGCAACCCTGTGACCCTGTAAAGGATATAGCAGGTTGAAAAACAATATGGATGAATGTGTTTTTGTCAATTTACTTTGTAAATGAGGCCTAAGATTTCGAATATATTAATAACTGTTAAGTTGGATTTTTTTTTATTATTCCTAAAATATTTTGTTAAAAATTAACAAAAACTAAAATGAATTTTTTGAACTGTGTATACAGATTATGTTTACATAGAAACAGACAGTTGCTAATCTTATTGGTTTAGGTTTAAAAAAAAAAGAATTATATTTTGATGAACTATTTCATTTATATATTTACATTGCTCCCATTTTCCCTGCCTGCATTTTGCAGTGATGATAGTTTTCATGTCAATCTGTTGTTCCAGATCCTCCACGTGAGCCTGTGGTGAATGAATCCTTGACGGTGCAACAGGGCACCTCTCTGGCCCTGCACTGCAGCACCCAGGGTAACCCGGCCCCCACCCTAACCTGGCTGAAGGACGGAGAGCTGGTGGGGACCATCACTGCTGACGAACTGTCAGTGCTGGAGGTCATGGAAATCACACCCCAAGGAGACGGACAGTACCGCTGCTTGGCTGAGAATGAACACGGACGAGCCAGCAGCTCCTTTAACATCACTGTAGAGTGTGAGTTCTTGACTGTTCTTGGGGATTCCCAACTGTGAGGTTGTAGAACTCAGAACATATGTATTATACTTTATACAGTATTGGGACACAGTGTTTACCAAATTTCTTGTGATTGCCAGTGCAGAATATTCATCTTTTGTGTTTTATTGTTCCAAGTTCCACATTTTTTTCCGTTTCTTCATCAGACCCCCCAGTTCTTCTGGAGGAATCAAAGTGCACAGTAGTGAGGGAGGGGGTCCAGTGTGTCTGCATGGCAACGGGGAACCCCGAGTTCTACTTGGCTGACCTGAACATCACCATCAACGAAACCGACAACCGCTACAACTTCTACACGCACACGGACGGTCACATGTCCACTGGCATGATCAAACTCCGGGAGAAAGGCGAGCGCGTCAACAACGGCGGCCCTGCCGTGAACGTCCACTGCAGCATTTCCAACATGTACGGAAGAGAGAGCGTGCTCCTGGAGCTGCAGCAGGAAAGTAAGTTAAAAATTGACCTCAGAACCCATCCCTGACACACCTTAATCTTACAACACGGTACTTGAATAAATCAGTACAATAGAAAATACATTGCAGGGTTCCCTTGTATGTTTTGCAGAAGGTGAAATCTGCTAAGTAGGATTATAGATGTTTTAAGGCCGAGAAATTTCTCACTTTATCCACTTTTCTCGCACAGACATCAATATTTTCACACTTCTATCTGTTGTTTAAACTGTCAAAGTTCAGACCTCCTTTAAAAAATATGTCTATTATATAATTTAAACAATTATGTAATGAAAACAAGGTTTATATAATAGATTTGGGAGCTGAACACATTCTGCATAGGAGACACGGCACAGAGGAGATGGATTGACAGGGTCTATAGCGAATCAGGGCGCAGAACACATGGAGCTGTAAACACTGAAAAATAAAAGCATTTAAAATTGGAATGAAAAAAATCTGCAAACAGCGATACTGTGAAGGTGAACTGTGATATAGCGATGGAACACTGTATTGAACTTTATTATCAGGCAAAAAGAAGCGTTTATGTTTCACTAGTTCAGTGAAAACAACTTTTCACAACTGAATTGTTTGACTAAATTATCATAATTTGATTTAAACATGTTCAGACTGACTGAACTTAATCTGTTGTTTAGATACTTAACTATAGTTGAAGTCCTGAATTGTCCTGTAAGCCTGCAGGTCTTCCTGATGCACTGTGGGAAATTTGTTGCACAGATATAGGAATTCAATAAAATTCATAAAAAAATGATCATTTGCAATAGTTAAGTCATACATGAATTATAATTTCTTAATTAGTCTAAGTTATTTTTACATCAGTCAATAGAGTGCTTCTCTGACAATAATCAGATTAAAGTGGAAGAAAGAAACAAACAAAAGGGTAGCAAGAACTTTTTGGGGTGTTCTCACACTTTTCATGGTTCTTCTTGAAGAGCACAATGTGGGAAGTAGTCCTGTTTTGTTGCTATTTTTGTCATCAAATGGAATTTTGATCATCAAACTTGAATAACTTATTGAAGTTTGGTGATCTAACAGATGGATCCACAGAACCGCACTATGGCTAATGCTTTCAAACTCCACACGCCCTGATTGTTCATCCCTCTTTGTTTTCAGAAAAGTACATGATGGCAGTCATCGTTGGCACCATTGGAGGGGTAGCGGTCATAGCCTTCATCATTGCAGCAGTCAGATATGTGGGCCAAAACAACAAGAAGTGAGTATGAATGACAAACTAAAGGAGAGACCAACGTGACTCAAAAGTTTGGTCACTAAGATTTTCTAAAATCCAAGGAAACACTTAAGCCTAGTCATCCATTCTAAAACACAGTGATGCACATTGTACATGAGTGAATGTGGGGTTGATGTGGATGTGAGAATCACTTTTCCAGAGCAGTTTGAGTTTAGTTGCCACGGCAAGACCAAAGAATTGACTGTATCTGAGAACTGGACAGAGTGAGAGTGATGTCACCCATAGAAAATGGCTTACTTCCCACTCTAACCAAATCAGTCAGTTCAGTCGACATTTTTTTTTGTGATACAGACGCCACCATGTTGGAAGCAGACAACGCCAGTAAGTAGTAATTGCTCCAAATCAGCCTCTCAATTAAATTTTATTTATATAGCCCAATATTACAACATGGTTGTCTCGAATAGCTTCACACCGAAAATGGTCCAAAAGCATAAAATCACTCTTCAAATACAACCAACAGCTGATTGCTAAACTAAATTAAGCAGAATAAACTAAACTGAGGATCCCTGCTCTTAGAACCTCCTTGTTGGAAAGGAAAAACTCCTAAAACAAAAAAAAAAATTCTGGGGAAAAAAAAGAAGAAACCTCAGGGATGTCCACATGAAGGAGGGATCCTCTCCCAGGACGGACAGGCGATGTACCAGGACTGTTAAAGAAGAATCAGCTTATTTAACTCTACAACTACATGTTTGAATAGTGTAGCAGATGGGCTTCATCCAGATGGCGCTGGGGGCACGAGACAAGCCAGAGGCGAGGTCCACTGCCAATGACAGTGACACAGACGAGACACCTAGTATTTGGAGTCTCCCCCACTCTGAAATGCTTGACGAGCCAGAGGCATGGTCCACGGCCAAGGACAGGAGCACCGACAAGCCACCATGAATCTGGAGTCTCTCCCACTCCAAAATGCGAGACGAGCCAGAGGCGCGGTCCACTGCCAAGAACAGGAGCACAGACGAGCCATCTGATATCTCTCCTTCTTTCTTGGGAAAGAGGGACAACACATGAATCCCACTGCACCAACAGAGGTATGGAGAGCTAAATAAAAATGATAAACAATAGTGGGGCAGAGAACATTTCCAAGACAACCACTGTTGCCAATCAGGTGTGAGCTTGTTGGAAGGCCACACCCCTACAACTAAAAGCGGGCTCACGAGAATCAGTCAAGCATATCAAATGTTTGACGTGAGACCCCCTACTTTTATTGAGGCATCTGGCTGGTCTGTTTATAACTTATGACTTATAACTTGCACAATAGAATAAATATAGAAAAATAAGGATTAGCAAGAAAGCTTTAAAAAAGGAAAAAAATAAAAGTGATTATTCTGACAAATATAATGATTGAGTAATAGCTGTTTATTTCTCAATAAAAGTCCATGGGATTTGGGATTCTTGGAGCCAGCAGGTACTTCCTGTTTGGAATACGAGTGAGGAGGGGTCACTTAGTCCAGTTCTCATATACAGCCAATAGACCCAGGTAAAATCTTTGGAGATCCGCATTGGCTGCCTTGTGCAGTGGGTTAGTGAGTTGGACTAACCTTATCCTTTGCAGGCTCACCCCCTGCTCTGGCGTTGCTTCTGTATCCTTGACCTGCTAAGCTAAAAACAACCCAGGAAGCCCTCTTAACCAAGGTGCTTTACTTATAGCCTTCAGGCATTTTTAAACTTCAAAATGTCTCAGCTTTTCTTCTAAAGACCCCCCTTCCCTTCCCCTGAAATAGCTGTGATCTCAGCAACTAAACCCATAAAATAACCCAATCACTCACAAAAATGGCCTCCAGCATAACCATCCAGAGCTTGTTGTTTTAAAATGGATGCCCAGGCTTGGCGTGTCGCCCTGCATTAGTGGCAGTCAAGACCGAGTCTGATTATGTGACTCCGCCCCCCCAGAGAGAATGGCAACCCTAGGCAGGACGTGGTCCTGGAGAACCCAGCTTTGTTCTACAGCGCAGTCAAGAAGGACAAACAAAATCTGAGGAAGAAAGTGGTGAGGCATGCTGATGTCAATGATTGTGATTATGATGGAGAATGGCTTGGATGACCATTCTCAGATTGCTTGGGGTTTAAAATATTGTGTCACAAATGATCAACCCCCTTTTGACCTCTCAAAGGAGGCAAAGAGGACGTTTCTCCCGCTAGTAGTCTAGAAGCTCCAACCATGACCTCTCCAAACACTGTTTTTCTCTTGCTTTCATCGCTTTTCTGCGTTTGTCTGTCTGTTTTTCTCTCCCCTAACTCTTGCACAGCTTAAGACAGAGCTGTTGGGCTCAAAGTTTAACTCCATTCTAGAGGAGACTACGGTAAGGTTCCCAAACAAATCCCCATAAAAACCTCAGCGACAGACGCTTCTCTTCGCATATCAGCTTTCTGCGTCTCTGCCGTTTGTTTCCGACGCCGCCTTCTGCATGGCTGCCCCATCGATAACACAACCTGCCCAACTAACAGGAAACATCTCAGTCTTGTCAACATGTCGAGCAGTAACCACTAACACACACTCTCTGTGTCTTTGATGGCACCGTGGTGGGTTGTGCCGCTGAACAAGTCCCTCTGTCTGCAGGGAGAAGACGGGGATTTCCAACCTGTGGGCCCTATGGCAGGACTGGAGAGGCAAGAGCTGAATTATGCTGCTCTGGAGTTTATCGGGGTCAGGCCCAGGGAGGGGGCCCCAGGGAGGGGGGATGACGGCGGCAACTATATGGAAATCAAGGCCAAATGAATCGCGATCCTTCCCTGATCCCTCGGCGATGCGAGATGCAGTGGCAGCCCCGAAATTCAAACATCCTTTGCATCATAAACTGTGTATTAACCTTTTTTCCTGTACTGGAAATATCCCCACACATAAAGACTCTAGTCTCTTTTTTAAATTTATGATGTAAAAACCTACAGTACCTTTCCAACACTTGTGCCCTTCGTCCATGAGAACTGCCTCTATTCCGATTCTATGTGAATTTTCAGATTCAAAAATGATTTAACCTTAAGGCCGAGTCATTTCATCGACGTCATGTCAAGCCCGACTTGAGTATTTATTGCCTTTGCCCGTTTGATTGTCAGTTTCCCTCCGTCTTGTATCTGTCACTGCGTCTGCTGCGAGTCGAAGCATCGGGGCAGGGAGTAACCGAGCTTTTTGTTTTCTTACCTTCACACGCATTTGTCAAACGAGAGCAAACTCTCTTTGTTTTTGGGTTCAAAGAAGATAACCAGCAGAGGCGAAATGTTGGAACGCTTCTCTGGTGCATCTTCTTTTCCACATCCGTGTATTTAATATGTGCTGTGATTCGGTGGCCTCTCATAATAAACAGAGAAAAACTCATCATCTCTTTTGAAAGTTATTGAGGAAAAGTGTGTACGGCAGAATTTCTGCTGCATTTTCTCACTGGTTTTTTTTTTTCTCAGAGACAAAAGCACAACATACCCATACAAGTGTGCAGATGTGTTCTCATTTGGAAACTGTGTGTGTGTATGTTCAAATTGTGTTGACAGATCAGTGGATACTGATCAGGGGAAGTTCACAGGACTCACATGTCTGAAGGACATCAAGTCATGCTGACTGTCCAGCTGCTTATGCTATTTCTACAACATGGGTCAAGTCTGTCATTAAAGCTTACTAATAGCCTAACCTGATTATTGTAACTTGATTGATCTGTAGTGTATGTATATGAAGAGGGATTGAAGTGTGTACAGAAAATATCCTTCAACACATTTTAATTTTTTCTTTTTTGCTCGTCAGGCTTTTATTTTATTTTTGAGAATTGGAGAAAAGCCTGCATGACAAGTTTTTATTTTTATTTTTTTCAACACACTTTTAAGCAACTCCAACTGACTCATTTCCTCATTCAAGTCCAGGAAGTATTAACCAAATCTTCAAACGGAAAACCAGAGGAGATACTTATAAAAGACTAGAGAAAGTAAATAGGATGTTAAATGTGCAAGCTGTTTCATGTGGAATTCAGTTAAGTATGAAACCAGAGCCATGAAAGAAATAAAAATCAAAGTTATTACGACAGATTATTTAGATTTTCCTTTTGACAGACTGGTGACCTGGCTTCACCCAACAGTAGCTGGGTTGGCCCTGGTGACACAAGAAGGGATTCAGCGAGTTCTCAAAATCAATAAATGGATTGTTTAGTTTTTTTAAACAATGTTTACGTTTGAGCCTTTTCTCCTTAGAATAGCTTATTTAGACGCAGTTTGAGTGGAAAAGACTGAAGTGGATCAAATCTTTTTCCAGTCATTTGTTGTGATTCCAAGACAAAAAGAGAGAAAGGGAATGAAAAAGGAAGTTACCAACCCCCTCCACACCAAGTTTATTGTCAAACCATTTTCTAACTTTATTCTTAGTCTTTTCTTTGTCTGAAATGTAAAGCCTTTTTAAATCTGTTTTATCAATTTCATTACATCTTTAATCTGTTACCATTATTTTTTTGATTGGCAAACTGATGGATCCACGGTTGGACTCAACCAAGCTCTCACTTCTCTTTGTCCCGCCCAATCGCTCACTTCTATGATTTGGTAGCCTAGTAAGTAAGTAATCAAAAGCAAGTTCTTTACATCTTCTTAATTTACCTTTGTGAACTTTTCTTTTAAGTTATTTTCAATAAATCTCATATTTCTGATGTGTGATTGCCTCATGTTTAAAATGCGCTTTGGTCATCAGATCGGTTTAAATCTGCTGTAATCAGTTTTAGGAAAATTGGAAACTTTTTGTGTTATTTTCACTAGAAATGACGAGTAATGACATTATTGGCTCGTCTTTTTTGCCTGTTTTTGTTTGTTGCATAACATATGAAAACAGGTAAACAGAAAAAAGGGGCTAACTGAAGGAAATTGCTCAGATCGAAGTACCAAACCTTAAGTGAAGTAACATGTTTCATCAGATCTACTTGTCAGACTGTCATAGAATGATGTCCTTAAGGTTCTGCTTTTTCCTTCCCTCTTAGCAAAAAAGATGAGTAAGACTTATACCCGGAAACTTGTAATGGAGATATTTTTGCCTTGTTTTGCTGGCAGTTATATCAGCTGTCTGCTCAAAATATCACTGAGTTAAACGTCAGGCAACTTTTTGGTGGTTTAAGTTTTCTTATGCCTTGGAGAACAAAAAAACGGCAAAAAGAGCTTTTAGGTTGTACACATTTTTGTGCCAGAGATGGACTCACGTTTAACAGGATAACAAGTACCATGTTTATGTCCTTCATAATCTTTAATTTATTTTTAAAAAGTCTCCAGCAGTCTTTTCTAGGATGTAGTTTCTGCAGAGTGGAAATAGTTAGTTAAAAATTCACCTTTGTTCACCAGTCCAGCATATTTTTTACATCATAAATAAGCTCGTTTTCCCACTGACATATATTCATCTGCTCCCGATGCACAAAGGTTTAAATAAATATATACTAAGATATGCAATTTGTGCTTAATTTTCTTAAAAAATGCCCTCCCACATCACCACAAACACCAAGTTTAAAAGTTGTTCTGCCTCCTTCCCAGAGATGACAAACCATCTTTTTTTTTTAATTTCCTGTAGGAACATAAAACTATTTTTATTGTAATTTTGTCATTTATGTATTCAGCAATCCATTTACTAATGGACAATAAGAAAAGCTGTGTTCTAATGACGCTACATAAAAAAACAAAAAAACAGCATAATATTTTTTTTTCAGTCAAAGAAAAACATTTCAGACCCTAAAGATGTAACCGTCTCACTGAGCTTTGTCGAACTTCTCCTTTTAAAATTAATTATAGCAAATAATAGAAAACAATTAGTAAAAGGAAAAAAAGTCACAGCCAGCAAGATCAAGTGGGCCCCATATAGTTAAAAAGTGGCCAGAATATGTGGGCCCCAAACGGGTTTGACTGCAGTTTCCGTGGTACCCCCATTTTGTGTTTGCCCATACTGGCTTAAGTGGGCTGGGTCGCTATGCTAGCCAGTCGCTCTGTGGACACCATAGTGACCTCTGCTGCCCAGGGTCCGGCAGAACAAGCAAGTGCTGCCTCCCAGAGGCCCGCGGAGTAGGCAGGGTCGTCGCCCAGGCTGCCGGTCCCTGCGACCCAATGTGGGCAAACACAGATGGGGCAGCCACCGAAACTCCAAATAAACCCATTCGGGGCTCAAATATTTTGCCCACAGTGTAACGATGCGGGGGCCACTTTACCTTGCTGGCTATGCTAATTTTGTTTTTCAGTTAATGCAGACTCGAACTGAGGTGTGATGGTTCACAGTTCACACTGCCGTTTTATGCATGTTTAAAATTATGGCTGCTGTTGCATACTCAAACGTTTTTGCAGACAATAGTGAAGGTAAGTTTACTTCCGTACTGTTTATCTGTGCTTGTTTTAAATTATTTTTTTAAACTTTCTTTTAATTTTATTTTAATGATCACACGTTTACCATTTCTTTTGTTCCTTTTAATGTTTTATGCAAAGCACTTTGAATTGTCTCTGTACATGAAATGTGCTATACAAATAAACTTGGCTTGCCTAAGTTTTGTTCAATTTTTTAGTATTAATTTGTAATTTGTGCATTCATTTTTCCACATTATTACACCTCTGTGTTATTGTTTTCTTCTTCAATCTTCCCTTGTTGCAGCACTTCTACCTGGCTAAAAAAAATGCTATTTCATGTATTAGTGAATGAGAAAAGCCCTAGATTTAAAGTAACATATACACTTTAACTCACAACAAGTGTTTCTACTTTGACTGAATTACATTAAATAGCTGTACTGAGGGGAATTTATATTACACAATTATTACACTGTTCTCCTTGTGCATTACTTCCACAGTCTAAAGAACAGTAAAACAAACAGATGTGATGTGACCAGATCCTCTGGTTCCAGCAACAAACTGAAAGAGACGCAGCTTTCCTGCAGTCTTGTGTTAAAGACCTTTAGAATTTCTAACTTGATTTTCAGTGTATTATTAGTATCTATGGTTACTTTTAGTCATATCTTTTTTTCACCTTAAAATAAATTTGGGGCCCACAGACTACAGGACAGTTTGAAAGGACTGGTACAATGTGGTTTGGGTGGTGGTTGGAAGGCAAGTGCCCAAGCATCTAGTCTTTGAATTTGGTCTTTGACACATGGTGACTCACCTCTCTGGGAAGGAAGGAGCCTGTACTTGTGTGGAAGGTCAAGAGGCACAGGTAGATATAGGCAGACTCTACTCCACACATGGCATTGGCTCTGAAACCCAGTGCCCCAAAATGGGCTGGATTTTGGACTTGCTCTCAGTTAAAGGCACCGGGCTGTTTTGGGCTTGCTCTTAAGTCCCCAAGTTGTGGAGGGTAAAACTTGGCCCAGGGAGGCTATGGAGAAAGATTATCTGTCAGCCTTGAAAAGATTATGCCAAAAGATGCGCCGCCCCATGAGGGAAAAACAACCTTCTGTCTGTACCATTTTTGGTGAAGAGCTGTTGACTTCATCTGGGTATTTTATTGAGTGGTATGGAAGGGTAGTTGAGGATCTCCTCAACCCTTCTGTCAGACTTTCTGTTGAAAAAGCAGAAGCAGAGGTATGGGACTCTGTTGGCTGACACATCAATGCAGCATTGCGGGACAATCGGAGAAAGCACTAATGTACTGGCAGACTGGGGTGGTGGTTCCCCTTTTCAAGAAGGGGCACCGGAGGATAAGCTCCATCTGCTGGAGATCACATTCACTCTATTCCAGAGCACTGAAGAGAAAAGCTTGTCTAATCGTAGAACCTCAGCTTCAAGACCAATAGTTTGGTTTTTGTCCTGGTCATGGAACAGTGAACCAACTCTTTATTGGGTACTGGAAGTTTAATGAGAGTTTGTTCATCCAGTCCATGTGTGTTTTGTGGATTTTGAGGAGGCATGGTCTCCCTTTAGGGTGCTAAATTTGTGGTCTGGGGAGCCTTACTGTGGGTGTCCAATCCCTTTCTCCCCAGGAGACGGTAAATGGTCTTCACAGAGTGAAGAGCTCCTGGCCCCATTTGAGGAGTTCTGGTCTTGCTCATGAGTGAGGAAAGATTACAGCATGAGTTCGACAGTCAGATTGGTGCAGCGTCTGCTGTTTTTCACCCTGGTGAGGTGAACAAGGACTTGAGCTATAAAGCAAAGTTCTAAATTTACTGGTTGATTTTTGTTCCAACTTTTGCCTGTTGAGGTGCTCCAGGAATGTCCTACCAGGGATTACAACTCTTGGCTAGTCTAACTTCTCAGGATTCCCATAGAGGAGTTGGATGGGAGTGGCCGGGAAAAGATGGCTTGGAGGTTTATGCTTAGACTTCTACCTGAGGGAAGGGAAATGATTGGATGAAACCTGATACCATTTTACTTCAATCACATCTTCAAACTGCTAGAGGCTAACATTTCTACAGTTTTAGGAAAGGATCCTTAAAGACTAATTTCAATAAAAATCATATTGTTTTGGTGTTTTTAGCAAGTTCTTGTAGCATTTTCCTTAAGATGGAAATAAAGAAAATCAGGATTGAAATAGCTTTTGAGTATTTCAGATTGTGGCGAATCAGAAGCGGATGAAAAAATGCTGTTAGAAAAGACTGCAACTGTGACACAGCTACTACAGCCAGCGGGTCACAAGCTCCCTGCTCTGCTCCATTCTGATGAATCCACATGCAGACAAATGGATCATTAACGTCTTCATTTTCCTCGTCTGAGCTGGTATCTGGCTCAAAACTGTAAAGCTCAGGTTGTGAGGGCCTGTAAGCTAACAGGAGAAAGTGTAAGCAAAGGGATCATGGGAAATGAGGGAAGGCTTACTCCCACTGACATGAATAGAGATGGACAAAACAAGCCTGTTATCTTGGGTTATAACGAAATGAAGTCAATTCAGTCGCCATTTTTCCACAGAAGGGATATTTCCCGGTTTTGTCTTTAAGGACTAAATGACAAGCAGTGATTGGTCCGAGAATCTGTCAATAAAAAATGTTTTGAATGTTTGAGGTGGGGCAAGCAGGCACCGCATGCTCTTATTGGGGCATCTGATTGGCTAGTTTACAATTTGAATAACTAGCAATAAAGAAATGTTTAATAAAAGAAAATAGGTTAAAAAGTGTTAGAAAGAGACACCAGAGCAAGAATAGTTATTCTGACAAACAGAATGACTGAGTAATAGCTGTTTATTTTTTAATAGAAGTCTATGGGATTTTGGCTTTCTGGGACAAGACCAATGTGTATGCTTTGACAACAGATAAAAAAAAGGATCGGAGTGAGACTAAAATTCCTGCCAGTACCTGCAAATACGTGCCTCTTTAATGACTGTGCTCTCTGATGAAACGGGGAGGGCCAAGATGTGAGCAGCAGCGGGAGATGTGTTGTTCACACAGTGTTGCCAGCTAAGGGAGTTTCACGCTCAAATTTGGTGGTTTATGCCCTTGTATGGCAACACTGCATACAGCTAGATACCGGGCTTGCATGAACTCTGTAAGTAAATTCAAGCACTTTACTGTGCGTATTTAAGAAAAAAACTGCAACAAAAGTATTAATCTTATCAATATGATCGATACCCAGGTCAATATGTCCATCCGTAAAAGTTACTGTTGTTTAAAATATTGGTTGATGACACTGTTTTACGCATAAGGGTTTTTCTCAAGTGATGAGACAAAATGGAAGATGGACAACAATTAAGTTCCTTTTTTTTTTTTAAGGAGAGATGTCCTGGGTTGTGTCATTAAACTTCCTCAAAAAAGTGAGATGAAGAAAAAAAGGACTGATACAAATACTTGCACTACTTCTTCAATTTCTCAGCTTGTCCTCACGTCAGTTTTGAAGAATTGCCACAGAGGTTATAAGTGGAAACACTTATCCTGTTTAACGTTTTTTTTTTTTTGGAGTTGCTGGGTGTTTTAGAAACTTGTTTTTGCTCCAAATACTGAAATACATTCAGATTGCTTATTGGAAATAAACTAGAGGCTTCTTTAATTAAAGGTAAGTGATTTGATCAGTTATTTTCAAGTCGTCATTGAAGACAACTGGGAAAATATTGTGTCAGACTTGTACTTTAAGTGTTAGTTAAGTTTTTAATAAAGATGTTTGATGTATCCGTCAATGATGTATTCAGTTTGGTCAAAAGGGTTTAAATACCATAGATGCCAAATATCTGTGTAATGAAGTTATAACATCAATGAAGGTAACAGCTGATTTTTTTTTTCAACTAGAGTACAAAGAATTTTCCATGTTTTTCAATTTTAAGAAAAAAAAATGAAGCAGTTAAATGTTAAACGTGGACATATCGCTTTTCCGATGTAATACGTTTGCCTACATTTAAACACATCTTTGGGTCTTTGATTTTGCTCCTCTATCTCAACTAATCATGCAACATCCTGTCTTTTTGCTTCTGTGCCAAAAGTGGACATTCACTGCTTTCATTTCTGCATTATTACTGCATCTGTTACAGCATAGGAGTAATGGACGAGAGGCTGTTTCATCTCCTTTTAGCAAGTCTGATTTTCTCTGTGAGAAGCATCCGTTCTTCTGAAGGTATGAAGAAGATCTTCTTCCTCCCAGATTCCTGTGATTGTGCTGAATGGAATAAGTCGGTTCATGTTTCAATAAAATGTTTCATTCAGTTTAAAATTATCTATTAATTAAAATATTCAGCTAAAAATGAAATCGCTCTAAAAACACAATATTATAAGAAAACTCTGGTATCAAGTATCTCAACATAAAATACATAATCAATCTAGACACATAAGATGATGAAAATCCAAATATTCTTTTGACCTGACTAGTAAAAGCAGGAAATGCTTAAGTGGAAAGTTTGCAGCCACACTTCCTTTTATTTGGTTGGACCACAAGGCGGTTGTGTGTTCATTACTCCTGAAGGGTCATGAAGAGTAAGAGGATGACAAGAATTTATTTAGCTTTTTATTCTATACCAGCAGCAAAACAAAGAACAATTACTTATACACATAGTTGTTCTCTAAGAAATGAAATGCAGAGAAGCATTTCTAGGAATACATGTGAAATTTTCACACAGTTATATAACAATATAAATTTATTATAATCTTAGGAGTCGTATCTACAGCTCTTTTCTAATTATGATAAAAGGTTTTCTATCTTTGACACAAAGTTAAAAACCTCAAATAATCTAAACAATTGCCATTTTTTTTTAGTTTTGCAATTAACAATTGTTATATAAAAAATAAAAACACCATTGTAACAATAATGTTTTGTTATTCTTGTAAAATGGATATAAAGACGTATTTAACTTGAAAATTATTCTTAGATAATTTTCCTTGTGGCACAATGCTGTCACCTGCTGACCATTATTTTTAGTAC
>NC_050527.1:961838-971705 GCF_002922805.2 Oryzias melastigma
GTCAGTGATGAAGAAATCACAGCAGAACCAGGACTTTGTGTTGTGATACCGTGTTCTTTCACAACTCCTTCTTACTTCAAACCTCAAAATTTGGTTTGGTTTAAATGTGAATATAACCAAAGATGTGGTGACTCTGAGATAATCTTCCACACCAACAAAAACACACAAAAAAAAATTAAATCAGAATTTATGGGAAGAGTGTCACTCCTGGATCCTGATGTGAATCATAAGAACTGTAGCATCAGAATCAATGATCTGAGAGAGTCTGATTCTGGATTCTATCAGCTCAGAGTAAATGGATATAGCTATGGAGAGACGGATGGATTTACATTCAATAAGAGAACGTCTGTCAATGTTGAAGGTAAGACAGACTACAGTAAAAGCAGACATTAAATCAGTAGAAAATATTTTGTCCTCAAACTGTCTTCCTCTTGACTAAACTTGTTCTGTTTCCTGCAGGTTTCAGGCAGAAACCTACAATGACTCTTCCTGATTTGACAGAGGGACATCAGACCACCCTGACCTGCTCTGCTCCTGCACTCTGCTCTACGTCTCCTCCTGGAATCAGCTGGATGTGGAGAGGAGCAGCAGAAAAAGACCCTCTCATCAACGGAAGCATCACTGCCTCCAAGAATGAGACTTTGAATGCTGTCACACAGAGACACAACTCAACTCTGACCTTCATTCCCACAGCTGAACTCCACAACTCCAACATCACCTGCAGGATCCGCTTTAGTGATAACACCACCACAGAGGAGACAGTCAATCTGCACGTCAACTGTGAGAACTTCACACTCTAAATTCCTCTTCTTCTGTTGATGACTGTGTTCCGAATGGTTTGTTTCTTTCTCTTTCAGATGTTAAAATTACAGGAAATGCAGATTTGAACGAGAACATGACTCTAAACCTCACCTGCATGACAAGTTGGTCTCCAGCAGAAATCCAGTGGATTAAATTTGGATCCAAAACAAATCAGCTGATCAGAACTTCAGCTGCTCTGCACAACAACACTGCCATCTACCTGCAGGAGGACAGAAGCACTTTGCTCATCTTTAATGTGACTGCAGAGGACGCTGGACTGTACATCTGCACATCAAAGCATCTGAACAACACAATCAAGGATGAAGTCAACGTGACAGTGATGTGTGAGTCCATGATATACTATTGTGGTGTTAGTCAAGATTGCTTCTTTAAACAGGAAGTTGCATGACATTGTGAAATACAGTCTCTACTTTAAGTCTTTAATTTGAGAACATGTCTTAGTCAATGCCTCAGTGTCTCTTCTCTTATTCTGTAAATAAATTGTAAACTGTGTTTCACAGATAGAAGAACACCTCAGATTTCTGGGAAGGTGATTGTTAAGGAAGGAGAAGTTCTGAATCTGACCTGCAGTGTTGACAGTTTCCCTCCTGTTCCTGCTGTGTGGACTGAACCTCAGTCAAACCTGCTCAATGGATCTGACCACAATGGATCAGCCACCTTCATCATCACTAATGTGACAGCAGAGGATTCTGGGAGGTACTCCTGTGCTGCAAATCACCAGAACTGGACTGAGACGGTTCACGTGGATGTGACGGTGATGCTGGAAGGATCCGCATGTGTGCGCCGCTCAGACGTCCTGACCTGCACCTGCATCAGTCAAGGTTTTCCTTTAGCCAACATGAAGTGGCCCCAGCTGAGCCTCCACTCTGAGTACTGGATCACCACCAATGTGTCAAATCAGACTGTGAGGAGCTCTTTGACTTTAAGAGCAAGAAAACAGGACAACGTCTCTGCAGAATGTGTCATCAGCAATGAGAGTGGAGAGTCAACAGAGAAACTCACAATTCAAGACATCCTCTCTGAAAAAGAAGGTATGTTTTATCTTTTGCTTCTTTAAAAAAGTCAATATTTTGACCCTTTTAACTCTAGAATTTATGTTTTAAAACTCTTTTCATTTTGATCCTCACAGGAGATCAGTCTGGAAGTATTTTAGAGAAAACAGCCAAACCAGAAACCATCATCGCTTTTCTGATCGGGGTTTTAGTATCAGCTTTATGTTGCATTTTGATCATAAGTTGCTGGTATGCAATGTCCTAAATTACCTTATTTTTAATATATATATTTTTGCATACACTGCAATATTAATACAGACATTATCTTTGCAGGAAAAAGTTGAAGAGGACTGAGAATTTGCAGGAGATTGTGGAGATGGTTCGAAGTCAGGAGAATCCTCTGGTAAGTTTTAATTGAGCTTAAACTCAGTTTTTTACCAGTGTAAACAAGACATTTTATGGTTCTATTTGACTTTCAAACATAGATGTATAAAGAACAACAAGCTCAAATAATTATTTATTTTCACAGATCCATGATGGTCTCTCAGCAACAGAGGATCAAAACTGCATCCCAGAAGGAGCTGAGAATGGAGCTGTGACAACAGGAGGTTCTAAACCCAGAAGTGGGTCTGGAGATGTGGAGTATGCCGACATCGATTTCTCTCGGCTGAAGAGGAAAGAGCGAACACAGGAGCTACAGACAGCAGCCACAGAATATGCTGAGGTTAAAGTGAAAAAGGAAGAGAAACATGCAGCAGAAGAGGAGGAACCGGAGATGGAGGAGGGCGATAAAACTCTTCTTTGTGTGTCAGAAAAGGCGGAGGAAGAGGCGGTGTACTCCTCAGTAAATGATTTATTAGGTCAAAATTGAGGGCAGTTTGTGAGGTGTTGTAGAGGTTAATGCTCTCTCACCTCACTGGTTCAAATACCAGCTGAGAACTTTCAGAGTGGAGTTTTAATTTTCTCTCTGTGCATGTGTGTATTTTCTCTGGGCACCCAAGCTTCTTCACACAGTTTAAAAACATGCTTCATCGATTAATGGGTTACTCTAATTTGCCACTAGATGTGAATAAACATTGTGTGTTGCTGCAACAGTACCTGGATTGGCTCCAGAAAACCCCATGACCCCAAAAACGGTTTAAGCAGGTTCTAAACATGGAAGGAATATAAAGGCAAAAAGTCATATGCAGCCAGCCTGCTCTACCTAAGACTATGATTAAAAAAAAAAAATAATAATAACAAAAATGCATTAAAAGCTTTTTAAATCAACAAGTGAACATATCAGGGAAGATAATGTAGAAAACCAAGTAAGTTTACAGTAAGGTAGGTGGTAATTATGCTCCCGAAATGGAGCAGAGAAAGTAAACAAATAGGAAAGCATTTAGCTAATCAGAGCTCAATTTTTTTCACCCCTATAAATGTTTAATGTGTCAAATCAGGTACATGCAAATAATGTTTGATTCCATGTTTCTTTCCCTGTCATTTTTCCTCCACTTGACCAAAAGCAAATGTGATTATTCATTGTCAGTTTTACATGAAATCAACCCTCAGCTAATGTAAACTCCGCCGTGGTACGTCTGTAACTTCAGAAAATTATGCTCCACTTCTGCTGGTATTATGATAAAGTTACAGGAAAGTAATACCTGCAGGAGCCATGTAACATATTATAATTCAAAAACAGTAATATGATGAGATAAGGGATTACTTTAGATTAAAAACCATCATAATCTATAGTGTATAGTATTGCATAGCATAATGACAAAAGCTTTAAAAAGAGTTTACACCAAACAATAACTGTAAAAAGATGATGAGACAGGAAGTAGATCAAAAAGGTCGTTGTGAAGGAGGACATGACGGCAGCTGTTGTGAATGAGGAAGACACAAAGGTTGGAGGATTTGACGAGGCGCCCCTTAAAAGGAGAAGCTGAAAGAAAAAAAGTGTATCCGTTTTTCTATATTGTACATAACTTTATCTAAATCTGCATTTAAGAACAGATGCATCATTTCTTGTTTGTTACACATTCAGTGTTAGTTGTTGTAAATAAATATCAAAGTCTTACACTTGTCTTTTCTATGTCTGAAGTTAATTTTAAAGAAATGCAATAACAACAAAACTATTTTAAGTATAATATTTTACAGCTTGCAATGTAAACAGGAAGTAAAAAGCAGAAGCTGCCATTTTGGACAAAGAGAGTTTAAGTAGATCTGCAAGGTTAGATCAAACAAGCGCGAGGCTGTGCTTCTGCGCTTCGGAATAAGCAAGAGTTACGGTAATTGCGTCGACTGAGTTATTATAACCAAAAGAATGTAAACACCAGACCTAAAGCTCTGGTGTTAAAGCTAATTCATTTTTTCAGAAAATATGTCTGTGAACTGAACTTCAGAACCAGTTTTTGAACGGAAAAAAAAGCTTTCGCTAGTTTTACTTTGAAAACCGGAAGCTTCACCGTCACGAAGAAGTGTTTCTTCCGGTGGCGGTAACGCTGCTCTTTCGGCTTTGTTTTACTTCCTAAACTTAAACTAAAACATTCATCTGCATTTCAGAGCAAAAATACATCATCCTCAGACAATATTCTGATGACATTTTTCTACACTCTACTATATTTGTAAAGTAAAGATCGCGAATTAGCGATCTTGGACGTCGCGAATATTTGTACTCGAAATTTCGGGAGCACATCGCGAATATCCGAGTACCCGGATACTCGTTACAGCCCTACCTGTGATTGTGGGGTCTGGCGAGTCTTGCTGATGATATCCAGTCCTTACTCACTGTGAAGGTGGAGAACGTCTGACTTCAACAACACCACCCCCCACTGCCAAGGATGGATGTGAAAACGTTATGGGATGGGAGGATGCACCGAGCCATATACCACCAAATACTTAGTGAGAACTTCCCTCCCTCTGCTAGGTGACTTACAATGGGTTGTGGAATTCAATTTAATTTTATTTTTATTTAACCAGGAAGGTCCCACTGAGATTAAAACATATTTTCCAAGGGAGTCCTGGCCAAGAGACGGCAATTTCTAAAACAATATCATTATATTGAAACTCCAAGATTTATAAATACGTAAGACTTGCATTTTAATGAAGCAGTTTCTAAGTCCTTCAATTGCATTTTAAAAGCATTTTAAGGGAGCAGATTTGCCAGCTTCACATCTTTCTGTAAGTTGTTCCAGGTAGCAAAAATGCATTTTTTCCCTCAGCTCTGTACGAGCAAAATGCAGTATCAGATCATTTGATGAGTGAGATTCAACATTTCTCCTCTCAAGTAAGGAACATATGTAAGGAGGTAGCAAACGAAACAAGGCATTGTAAATAAAAGAAAAACATTGCTTATTGTGAAAGAAAAAAAACAATCTTTTTTTTTTTTTTTTTTCTTTACAAGTTTCAACTTGTAGCTTAAAAGTGAGGGAGTTGTCAATCCAGACGCATGCTGGTACTTGTATTCATGAACTACCTCTATATTTCCTTCAAGGATGGACACTACAAACTTCAGGAACTTTCAACAGGATAATGACCCAAAACATACAGCAAAAGCAACCAAGGGATGGCTCAAAAAGAAGCATATCAAGGTCGTGGAATGGTCCAGCAGTCTCTGGACCTCAATCCTGTAGAAAACTTATAGTAGTCATTTGTAGAGTCAACAAAATTCTTCCTGATACGTGCAAAAACCTGCTCACCAACTACAAGAAACATCTGACCTCCATTCTGCTAAAAGGGTTTGCTTTTGAGAACCAAGCATTTCTGGTAAGAGGGTTCAAACACTTATATTTTAAAATCAAATGTTAATACTTTTGAATACATTCTTTGTTGTCAATTACATAACCAGCAACTGATTGAATTCTCATTTCCTTTATCGTACATCTTTAGCAGTGGCGCTAGACTTCCTTAAAATCCTTTTCTCAAAAAAGGAAGATGGAAATAGAGGGGTGATCATAGTATTTATTCTACTTCTCATTTTTCTTTTTTATCTTACAGAGACAATGAAAGTACACAACTACCTCCCCAACTTCTCTTTTTTTGCCCTTAACTTCAGTTTTAGAGAAATTATTAAAGACAGACACAGAGGTACGAGTGGAAACACTTATTCTGCTTAAGGTATTTTTTATTTTTTTTAGTTGAAGGAGGTTTACAGATCTGTTTTTGCGCCGAATGCAGAAATACATCATTGGATTAAAATCAGGCTTTTGATCTTAAAGGTAAGAGATCTGATCAGTCATTTTTAACCTGTTTTTAGAGCATCCTGAAAAATATAAAGTGACAGTTAGGAAAAAATAGTGTCTCATATTTTGGATGTTACTTTTGTTGGATGAAGTCACCAATAATCACTGATCCGCCAGCGTTAGCCCAGCGGTGGAATATACATAAAAACAACAACAACAAAAAAAACTACAAAAACATCAGAGAAATCCTTTATTTAATTTTCTAATGAGCAAATAGCCATTAAGAGAAATATTTCAGTTGGCTCACTAAGCCTGATTTAATATACTAAAACAAGAAATAAATTCTTCTCAAATTTGGCACAAATATTGTTTGACAATTTGTAGGGATAAACAATTTACTTTCCCCACAGTTCAGTTCAACAGTGTAAACCATTTGCTTTGGTTTTAAACTGAGAATTGTGACATTCCATATAGATAACTTAATATCTATATTTAGCTAAATATTGTATATTAAGTTGAAATCAACTCAGATACTGTTAATCAAATGTAATAATAACAGCATTGCTGTTGCAATGTCATAAGTTTGCACATCTTTATTTATCTTCATTTAAATACATCTTTAGGTCTTTAAATTCGCTCCTGTAGATGAACATGCGTTCTGTTTTTGAGTTAAGTTAACATTAACTTCTTCTATCTCTGCATTGTCGCTGCATCTGATCCCACAAAGGTTCTCTCCTGAAAAGAAGTAAAGGACGAGAAGATGTTTCTTCTCTTTTGGGCAAGTCTGATTTTCTCTGTGAGAAGCATTAGTTATTCTGCAGGTGAGAAAAAGATCCTCTTCCTTCCAACTACATATACTTGTGCTGAATGGAGATAAGTTGGTTGATATTACAATGTTTTATTTAGTTTTTAAGAAATGTTAATTGAAATAATGAACTGAAAAACGCACCACCTAAAAAATCCCATGCTTGCAAACTCTAGTATCAAGTTTCTAGGCTTTGGGTGTTTAAAATTACATAATCAAGCTAAACCCATAAGATAATCAAAACGTGTGTCTTGACTGAACAATCTTAGTCTGTATGTTTATTACTCCTGAAGGTTCGTAAAGAATGTTCAGCTTTTTACTCAAAAAGAGCAGCAAAAAAACGCAGCATAAAGATGCGTATACATGTTTATACATTTCTACAATATATAAGATTTTAATATTTATACAAATTCAAAGAATGAAACACAGTACTATGTGGGAAGAGTAATCTTTGACTCAAGTTTAAAAACCTAAAATATTAAAAACAGTTACAGTGGTTTATTTTGTTTAGTAATTACATGTTTGACAACATAAAACACTTGTTTGTAACTACAATTTATTGGAGGGGGAATATTTCTGTAGTAGCGCTTTTGTCTTAGTGAATAAAACCCCAATTCAAATTCTGGATCTCTCTGAAGTTTACATGTTATCTCTATGCGTGTGTGGGTACAATCTAAAAACATACTTCTTAAGTTAATTAATTACTTTAAATTGTCATATAATCCTACTGTAATAGGTGTGCATAGGTGTGTGATTGTGTGGTGTACCCCACCTTCACCCAACAGTGGCAAAGTTAGACTCTGGCAACCCCATAACCCAGAAGAGCCAACAGTGGGTTCAGAAAATGCATGGATGGATATTTCTGTAGCTTGAATATTTATTTTTTACAAATTTCTGTGTGGAATAATGCTACCACCTGCTGACTGTTGTTTGTAGTACATCCAGCATCTATGAAAAAATGTCTGACTGCTCACAAAAAGATAAATTGTCTCACTACCTTTTTCTCTTCTTTGAAATGACAGGAGCTTCAGCCTTGGGAGAACCAAACTGTGTTAGACAATTCTGCATCTATGTCAGTACGGAAAATATCACATCAGAAGTGGGACTTTGTGCTGTGATACCGTGTTCTTTCTCCACTCCTTCAGATTTTGAAACTAGACATTTAGTTTGGTTTAAATGTGAATCTAACCCAAAATGTAGTAACTCTGATATAATCTTCAACTCTACCAATAACATTGATAAAAGCATTAAGGATGAATTTAAGGGAAGAGTGTCACTGGATCCTGAAGTGGGAAACTGTAGCATCAGAATCAGTGATCTGAGAAAGTCTGATTCTGGATCCTATCAGCTCAGAATAATTGGACTGAACCAAGGGGACCCAGATGGATTTACATTTATTCCAAAAACACCTATCAAAGTAGGAGGTAAGACGAATGAAAAAAATATATATACATTTATTGTGCTACAACATCATTCTTCTTTGTCTGCAGAGACATGAATCCATCTCTCCCTCAAACTGTCTTCCTCTTGACTAAACATGTTCTGTTTCCTGCAGGTTTCAGGCAGAAACCTACAATGACTCCTCCTGATTTGACGGAGGGACATCAGACCACCCTGACCTGCTCTGCTCCTGCACTCTGCTCTACGTCTCCTCCTGGAATCAGCTGGATGTGGGGAGAAGCAGCAGAAAAAGACCCTCTCATCAACGGAAGCATCACTGCCTTCAAGAATGAGACTTTGACTGCTGTCACACAGAGACACAACTCAACTCTGACCTTCATTCCCACAGCTGAACTCCACAACTCCAACATCACCTGCAGGATCCGCTTTAGTGATAACACCACCACCGAGGAGACAGTCAATCTGCACGTCAACTGTGAGAACTTCACACTCTAAATTCGGATTGTTTTGTGATTTTGTTGGATGTGGTTTTCTGACAGTCATATTTTATTCATTTGCATATATATATATATATATATACATACGAATTTGTAGTAGTGAAAAAAATGTTTTTTACCTTGTCTTTGTTTGGAGAGTTCAGTCAAAATAGCTTTTTTGAACAGGAAGTTGCATTGCATTGCGAAATCCACAGTTTCTAATTAAAACTTAGGCAACACTTCAGTGTTTCTCCTCTTGATCTGTGAATAAATTGCTAAATATGTTCCACAGATAAAAGAAAACCTCAGATTTCTGGGAAGGTGATTGTTAAGGAAGGAGAAGTTCTGAATCTGACCTGCAGTGTTGACAGTTTCCCTCCTGTTCCTGCTGTGTGGACTGAACCTCAGTCAAACCTGCTCAATGGATCTGACCACAATGGATCAGCCACCTTCATCATCACTAATGTGACAGCAGAGGATTCTGGGAGGTACTCCTGTGCTGCAAATCACCAGAACTGCACTGAGACGGTTCACGTGGATGTGACGGTGATGCTGGAAGAATCCGCATGTGTGCGCCGCTCAGACGTCCTGACCTGCACCTGCATCAGTCAAGGTTTTCCTGTAGCCAACATAAAGTGGCCCCAGCTGAGCCTCCACTCTGAGTACTGGATCACCACCAATGTGTCAAATCAGACTGTGAGGAGCTCTTTGACTTTAAGAGCAACAAAACAGGACAACGTCTCTGCAGAATGTGTCATCAGCAATGAGAGTGGAGAGTCAACAGAAAAACTCACAATTCAAGACATCCTCTCTGAAAAAGAAGGTATGTTTAACCTTATCAATTTCTTTTGACATTTTAACTCCTAAATTCACACATTTAAAAAGCATTTATTATGTTGCTCTTCACAGATCAGTCTGAAAGTCCCTTAGAGATAGCAACTACACCAGAAGCCATCATCGCTTTTCTGATCGGGGTTTTAGTATCTGCTATATTTTGCATTTTGATTATGAGTTGCTACAGGTATGCCATGACCTAAAATAACTTATGTTAAATATTGTTTCTTTGCTTTATGTTCACTTCAATATTCATACATATTTCTGCAGGAAAAAGCTAAAGAAGAAGGAGAATTTACAGGAGGTTGTGGAGAAGGTTGGTGGTCAGGAGAATCCTCTGGTATGTTTTAATTGAGCTTAAACTCAGTTTTCTC
>NC_050527.1:972245-980501 GCF_002922805.2 Oryzias melastigma
CAGGTATGCCATGACCTAAAATAACTTATGTTAAATATTTTTTCTTTGCTTTATGTTCACTTCAATATTCATACATATTTCTGCAGGAAAAAGCTAAAGAAGAATGAGAATTTACAGGAGGTTGTGGAGAAGGTTGGTGGTCAGGAGAATCCTCTGGTATGTTTTAATTGAGCTTAAACTCTGTTTTTTCCTAATAAATCCATAAATAAAAACATGAAAATCTATGGCTCATTTGTAAGGATACTGTCTCTAGGATAAAAGAGAAATAGATTCAGAACACATTGCTGAACTATTTTGAAAATGAGGCCATTTGAATAACAACAAGTCCAAATAATATTCTTTGTTTTTCAGAATATCCATGATGAACCTAGAAGTGGGTCTGGAGATGTGGAGTACGCCGACATCGATTTCTCTCGGCTGAAGAGGAAAGAGCGAACACAGGAGCTGCAGACAGCAGCCACAGAATATGCTGAGGTTAAAGTGAAAAAGGAGGAGAAACATGCCGCTGAAGAGGAGGAACCAGGGATGGAGGAGGATGACAAAACTCTTTTTTGTGTGTCAAAACAGAGAAACATAGAGGAAGAGGCGGTGTACTCCTCAGTAAATGATTTAATAGGTCAAAATTGAAGGCAGACAGTGATGTTGTATAGTGGCTATTGCCCTTGCCTCAGTGATTGAAATCCCAGCCGGGCTTGATTGGGATTTTTCCTGCCATTTCACTGTCATCTTGTCTTCACTTTACCAAAAACAAACTTTGTTTGTTGTCAAATTTACACATCAACCATCAGTTAAACCCTTCCGCTCTCTTTGGGGTCCAGTTGACTCCAACCACATATTGATATGTGATTTCTTCCATGACAAAGGTGGACAGGATTTTATGTCTGTCATGGACATTAGTGAAACTCAAAAATCAAAGATAAAAAAAAAGTTCAGCGCACTGTCTTGGGGGGTCCAGATGACCCCACTTTTAATGTAAACAAACTAAGGAGAGCGGAAGGGTTACGTGAACTCATCTGTGGTTTGTCTGGAACTTTAGAATATTGTGCTCTACTACTGCAAGTATCATAAGTAGCATTATAAGTAGCAGTATTACACGAGTCGTGGAACATTTTATAACTTAAAACAGTAATATGATTAGATAAGGGATAACTTTAGATTTAAAATCATTGTAATTCATTGAGTATTATCTATAGCTAAATTAGTTTACACCAAACAATAAGTAGAAAGATGAATGTGGCAGGAAGTAGACCAAAAAAGTCATTGTGAAGGAGGACATGAGGCTGTTGCTGTGAGTGAGTAAAACACAATGGTCGGATGAATTGCTATAGCGCCCCCTGAAGGGAACAGCTGAAAGAAAATATGAAGAATAAAGTTATAAAAGAGAAGCAATAATGTGATGTACATAACTTTATCCAAATCTGCATTTAAAAGATAGATGTATCATTTCTACTGTTCATAGTGCTGAATTTTGCAAATAAATGTAAACCTTACAGTTGACTTTTTAAGTTTTTTATTACAATAAAAAAAACATCATTTAAAAGCAAATTAATTTAGATGTCTTGGGGGGGAAAAAAACCTTAAAGAGTATCCATATTTATTTTCTCTATTTCATTTTCACCATTCATCAAATGGAATTTGCATATTTTCCAAAAATATAAAAAGTTTATTTTAATGTTTAAAATAGCATTTTTTGCAGAGTGTGCATATAAAGTAAGCTAAATATTTAGATCTGTTCATTCCCCCAAGCTCCACTTTTGTTTTCCTTTGGCATGGCTCCTGTTCCTACTTTTGGGGGCGTGTCCTGTGTCACTGCAAAGCTGATTGGCCAGCTCACAACTGGATTTCATGCTCTAGATGTTCATCAGGAAGTGTCAGAAAAGCAAGTTAATATGCAATAACACAAGACAGTGTAAATAATACATAAAAAGAAATCTACAACACATATAAATCCTTGCAAGACATCAAAGATTCTGCCCTATGTCAGAATAGTTTTAGACACAGGATTATGTGGGGCTGTCCCGGCTGCCACCTCTAAGTAGCATCTTCTGTGACAGTCATGGAAAATACCACTGGATTGGAACACTGGGATGGGGGTTCAACTTTTTAAGATGGAAAGAATCTCATTCCTCAGCCTCCTCAGGACAGTCTATTCCAGAACACTGGGGTAGAGTTCAGGTAATAGTCCAACTTCAGATTCAGGAATAACAGTGTGGTTTCTGTCATGGTCATGGTACAGAGGACCAGCTCCAAAGGTCCACATGTTTTGTAGATTTGGAGACTAGGTTTGACTACATCGCCCGTGATCTCCTATGGGGGTTGCTGTGTGACTCTGGGGTACAGGAAGTCTTACTGAGGATATCCAGTCCTTTTCTCTCTGGAAGGAGTTTAACTGTCATTTCTGTGAAGGGAAAGATCTCCTGAAATCAACAGGTAGATTGGTCAGTGTCTTACTACTGTATGCAGTAGTAATGCTGCCCCACTGAGGCAAATTAGGAGCTGAGAACCTGAAAGAGACACAGGACAAGTGGAAGAGATGACATCTCTGGACTGACCTGAGAATTCCTGTGGATTTCCACTAAAGAGCTGGAGGAAGAGGCTGGGTAAAAGAGAGTCTGGAGATATTTGAAGGACACTAAAAAAACTAATGATGGATGGACTTTACTTTTATCACATTTTCAAATTAATGCAACATTTTCTACAGGTTCAGGAAAAGTTCCCAAAGTCAATGTTGAATAAAATGTTGATTGATAAAAACATTTTGTGCAAATAGAAACGAGATGATAGAATTAAACAAAGGAAATGGTTAAGTCTTCTTTTTCTGGAAGGTCACGTCTTTGGCTGTGTCAGTAAACCTACTTTAAATATACTTTGTTAAAAAAAGAAGAAGAAGACTTGTGCTACTTCCTTTATTTCTCTTTTTTCTTGACTTTAATTTTAGAAGAATCGTCAGAGAGACACAGAGGGAATGAGTGGAAACACTAATGCTGTTTAAAGTGTTTTGTTTCTTTTTTTTTTTTAATTGAAGGATGTTTTACAGACTTGTTTTTGCTCCAAATATAGAACTACATCCAGATTAAAATTAAAGGCTTTTGTTATTAAAAGGTAAGACTTCTGATCAGTAATTTTTAAGCTGCTTTTGAAGGACTTTATGCAAAGCCTCATGACTAATGAAATTTTGCACTTTAATTGTTGGCTAGGTTATTAATATTGATGTTTGATGTCTATCATTATATACTGATTTCAGTTTGTTCAAAACTTTAATGTGATGCACATAAATGTATTCATATAAATTGTCTAAAAGGACTAAAAGAAGAGGGTTGTTGTTGTTGGGGTGAGCCGTCAACGCGATGGATCTCAGGAATTTTTTGAGGAAATGGGTGCATTGATGTGTGTAGAAGCCGATCCTCAACAGCAGATATCACACGGAAAGCTGACGGTCAACTCGCTGCCCTCGGCTTTTTGTTGTGCTCGCTTGTTTTCAAGCAAGAACAACAATTGAGTCCAGCGAAGTCGCAAGGTCATTAAAAAATGCCTTGATGCCGATATGTTGCAAAGCCGAAGAACTTCAGCGTTTGATTTCTTTTCTTGCCATTTCACATGTGCAAGTCTTGGGAGGCACCGCATGTGGAACTGCTCCAGCTTCCTCTGGTGTTATTAGAGCAGCACCCATGCAGGCTTCAGATCTGTACAACAGAGAAGTCAGGATAACGGCCTTAAAAACAGCAACTTTAGTTTTGAGCCAAATTCCATAGTTGTCCCAGAGTCGCCTGGAAAGTCTGCCAAAAGACTGTGATGCTTTGGAGATGTGTAAACGTATATACTGTATCATCATCTAGCCCTTCCGCTCTCCTTGGCTTGTTTACATTAAAAGTGAGGTCATCTGGACCCCACAAGAACGTGCGCTGAACTTTTTTTTATCATTGATTTTTGAGTTTCACCAATGTTCATGGCACACATAAAATCCTTTCCACCTTTGTCCACAATTGTCATGGAAGGAATCACACATCAGTATGTGGGTGGAGTCATCTGGTATTTAAATTTCAAAATAACTTAGATGCCATTAAACCAAATATAATCCTTAAAGTACTACTGTTGTAACGTAGTGAGATTGCTCATCATTAAACAACTTTGTTTAAATACATTTTTGACTTTGCTGATGTGTTGTAACTGAATATGCAACATTCTTTTTTTTCTTTTTGTGTCAGAGTGGACATTTCTGCTTTATTTCTGCTTTTTCTCTGCATCTGGTTGAACTAAGTTTCTCTGAAAGAAGTAATGGATGAGAAGATTCTTCATCTTCTTTGGACAATTCTGATTTTCTCTTTGAAGAGCATCAGTTCTCCTGCAGGTATGAAGAAGATCCTCTTCCTTCCAACCACAGGACCTATTATTGTACTATTGCGGTTGATATTGCAGTACAACTGGATTGCATTATGTTTGTAAAACTAAATACAAATAAACACAATACAGTTTGAATGGAGTGGTGTTTATTACACAGTGAAAGAACTTCTAAATTTGAAAGGAATTTAAAAACCTAAAACAAGTAATTCGCATGGCTTGTTCTGTTTTGAAAATAAGATTATTTTGACAGCATAAAAAAATACCTTTGTTGCTATGATACATGTTTCTGAAATTATTTCTGGTGCATGAAAATAATTTTTTACATTATATGTTTTGTTGCACAATGCTGTCATTTGCTGACTGTTATTTTCAGTAAAGTGAGCATCTATGAAAAAAAAGCTGACTGATGAACAACAGAAACTTTGACTAATTTTTTCTCTTTTTTGCAATGACAGGAGCTTCAGTTCTGGGACAGCAGCACTGTGTTGGTGAATACTGCATCACTGTCAGTAATGATGAAATCACAGCAGAACCAGGACTTTGTGTTGTGATACCGTGTTCTTTCACGACTCCTTCTAACTTCAAACCTCAACATTTGGTTTGGTTTAAATGTAAATCTAACAAAAGATGTTTTAACTCTGATGTAATCTTCCACACCAACACAAACGCCAAAAAAACCCTTGAATCCGAATTTATGGGAAGAGTGTCACTCCTGGATCCTGATGTGAATCATCTGAACTGTAGCATCAGAATCAGTGATCTGAGAGAGTCTGACTCTGGATTCTATCAGTTTAGAGTAAATGGATATAAGTATACGGTCTCAGAAGGATTTACATTTAATAAGAGAACGTCTGTCAATGTTGGAGGTAAGACAAACTACAGTAAAAGCAGACATTAAATCAGTAGAAAAGTATTTTTTTCCTCAAACTGTCTTCCTCTTGACTAAACATGTTCTGTTTCCTGCAGGTTTCAGGCAGAAACCTACAATGACTCTTCCTGATTTGACAGAGGGACATCAGACCACCCTGACCTGCTCTGCTCCTGCACTCTGCTCTACGTCTCCTCCTGGAATCAGCTGGATGTGGAGAGGAGCAGCAGAAAAAGACCCTCTCATCAACGGAAGCATCACTGTCTTCAAGAATGAGACTTTGACAGCTGTCACACAGAGACACAACTCAACTCTGACCTTCATTCCCACAGCTGAACTCCACAACTCCAACATCACCTGCAGGATCCGCTTTAGTGATAACACCACCACCGAGGAGACAGTCAATCTGCACGTCAACTGTGAGAACTTCACACTCTAAATTCCTCTTCTTCTGTTGATGACTGTGTTCTGAATGGTTTGTTTCTTTCTCTGTCAGATGTTAAAATCACAGGAAATGCAGATTTGAAAGAGAACATGACTCTAAACCTCACCTGCATGACGAGTTTGTCTCCAGCAGAAATCCAGTGGATTAAATTTGGATCCAAAACAAATCAGATGATCAGAACTTCAGCTGCTCTGCACAACAACACTGCCATCTACCTGCAGGAGGACAGAAGCACTTTGCTCATCTTTAATGTGACTCCAGAGGACGCTGGACTGTACATCTGCACATCAAAGCATCTGAACAACACAATCAAGGATGAAGTCAATGTGACAGTGATGTGTGAGTCTATCACATACTATTGTGTTGATTTTTTAAAGAACATTTTAACTCTAATAGCATGTTGTTAAAAGCATTTTTTGTGTGTGTGTCGGTCCTCACAGTCAAACAGAAAAGCATGGTTGCTGTTTTGATTAGGGTTTCAACATTAGTTCTATTATCCTGTTTGATCATCTCCATCTTTTGGTATGGTATTACCTTTTTATAACATTTTTTTTGTCACAGCTTCTCATTTACTGCAACATTAATGTATTTATTTGCAGGAAAGAAATGAAGAGGACTGATAATTTGCAAGATGCTTTAGAAATGGTGGCCTGTCAGGACGACCCCCTGGTATGATTTTATTGAGCTTAAACTTTATTTTCTAGTATAAATTACTAAAAACAAAATAATGTATGCGTCCATCTGGAAGGATTCTCTATCTTAAGGATCAAATAGTTTAAAGTGATTTAGAATACCAAAATAAATTAGCCTTCTAAAGTTAAATTTAAAGCAGGGATGCAACAAGAACAGGAGGATGGACAACATGCTGCACACAATCACTGCTTATTACACCACCAATGAAAGGGAACCAGCAATACTGCCAGAAACATCACTCCATAAGTCTCATAAGCCATGTCATGCTGAGGGTGCTTTTGAACAGGCGGAAACCACAATCAGAGATCAGTATTGTGGAATAACAGGTCAGGAAGGAACAGAACAGAACAGATCTTAAACCAGAGAATACTGTGAAAATATTTCCAGCACCAACAAGATCTGTACCATGTCTTTACTGACTTCAAAAAAAGTATTCAACAGAGTATGGCACAGTGGGTTGTGGGCTACCATGAGGAAATATAAATGCTTATCAAGGTAATTGAAAATGTCTATGACCACGTCATAGGTGAAGTATTACTGAATTGCAACAAAGGTGAATGGTTACAGACAACCGTTGAAGTTGGAATGGCTGATGACCACCAAGGACCAGTCAGCACTTTCTGATGACATTGACATCTTGGTGGGCAGATAGGAGGAACTGTCCTCTCTGGTAGAGCACCTTGACAAAACATCACTGATCTATGGCATGGAGATCCTTGCAGAACAAACAAAACTCATGAACAACAACTCAAACAGCATCCAGCAAAGCATTAAAGTAGAGTATCCAAAATTGGAAGCTGTTGATAGTTTTAAATATATCAGTGCCATCATCCCAGATGATGGATCCAAACAAAAAAAAATCTGTCCGGAACTCTGCAGTCAACTTTCAGCATTTACAAAACTGAAAACTTTCTGACAGGACAGATTTATCTTCCTATAATATTAAAAATATGACTCTCGTCTTTCAATATTCTTGTGCGCTTGTAAATCATGGACCCTTAGAAGGACACCAATAGACAAGTTGAGGCAGATGAAATGAGATGGTACCAAAGAATCATACAAGGACCACATTACCAATGAGGATGGACACAGTCATTGGTGCACATGACAACCTGCTCAGCTTGGTAAAGATCAATATAAATATGTGGTATGGATATGTGATAAGATGGCGTAGTGAAAGCCTTCTTGTAAGGCACAGTACCAGGAGGCAGGACGAGAGATGGGAAGATTATGTCAAAGAATGGACCAGACTGTCTTTCATAGAGAGAAGCCCATGACTGTTGTAGATGGCAGGAAACTATCAGGAAATCGTTTATAGAGCCTCTACAAGCCACTCAGGGTTAGGAGAATGAAATTATTTAAAGAACAAGCTTTTTCTTTGTTTTTTCACAGATCCATGATGGTCTTGCGGAAGCAGACTATCAAAACTGCCTCACAGAGGGAGCTGAGAATGGAAGTGAGACGAGAGGACAAGCAGCTCCTGAACTCAGAAGTGGATCTAGAGATGTGTAGGACGCCAACATTGATCTCTCTCTGCTGAAGAGCAAAGAATGAATAAAGGAGCCGCAGAATATTAACAAACTTAATTTTTTTCAATTATTGTACATGTCAGGGAAGAAGAAGATGCAGAAGACAAAAAAAAGTTTACAGTAAAGCAAATCATTGGTGCTGATCCCTAAAAGGAGCAGATAAAGTACAAGAAAACTTACGAGAATTTCATTTTGTCAAAGTCAGGTAGATTTAAATTTGCATTTACTCAACTTATTAAAGGCTTGTTCCATTTTTATCGCCTTCACTTAAAACAAATTTGGTTGTTAATTGTTCATCATTACTCAACATCAACCCGCAGATAAATGTAAACTCCTCTATGGTACATTTGTAACTTTAGAATATTATGCTCTACTTCCGC
>NC_050527.1:980579-987575 GCF_002922805.2 Oryzias melastigma
ATATGTTTGTTTCAGAAATGTATGTTTTGCATAATTTTATCTAAATCTACAATTAAGAACTATGGTGTACATTTTCTACTTTATTGTTAATTAAAAGTTACATTTGGAAAATAAAATATTTAAATCCTACAGTTGTCCTCACTTTGATTCTTTTCTTCTTTTTTAAGGAATGTGACAAAACCTGAATTACAATCTAATTATAATCTTTAACAGCTCAAGGGAAGTTTAAAAAGCAGAAGTTCACATTTTTAACTATTTTTCACACTTTTTAAGTAACATTCTAGTATTTAGAAAGGAATTTGGAGAAAAACATTAAACTAATAGGTACTTCTTTTATATTTCATTAACCATTATTCAAAATATTTTGGCTTTTTATTTTTGACGTTGTAACTGTTCTCAATTGGCACTAAGTGTCCTCATGCATTACACCACCACCAACCAGAACCGAGGATTCGAAGCATGATGGATCCATGTTGTTGCTCTACTCCGCAGCAGAAACCGAGACTCATCAAACCAAACGTTTTTGCAATTTTGGTGAGACTTTTGTAAATTGTAGCTTCAGTTTGCTGTTCTTAGCTGACAGAAGTGACACGTTGTTCTTCTGCTGCTGCAGCCCATCTGTCTTAAGCTTAGACGAGTTCAGAGATGCTCTTCTGCAGACCTCATTTGTAACCAGTGGTTTTTGAGTTACTGTTACCTTTCTGGAATTAGAGCCACTGGCCATTCTTCTCTGACCTCTGGCATCAACTAGACATTTACATCCACCGAAATGTCGCTCATTTGATATTTTCTCTTTTTGGGACCATTCTCTGTAAACCCTAGAGATGGTAGTGGGTAAAAATCCCACTAGATCAGCAATTTCTGAAATTCTCAGACCAGCCCATATGACACCAACAGCCCTGCCACGTTCAAAGTTCACCTTTCTTCCCCATTCTGCTGCTTTTCGTGAATGTGATAGTGATGTATGAGTCCACTGCATACTATTATGTTTTTGTTTTGCAGGAATTTTAATGCAATGAAAGACATTTGCTTTTTAGCTTTACAAGTCTTTTTTGTCAGGAGGGTTTAGTCAAAATAGCTTTCTTAAAAAGGAAGTTGCATCAGATTGTGAAGTACACAGTTTCTACTTGAACACGTTTATGTGAGAACGTGTCTTAGGCAATTCTGAGCCACCATACTGAGTACTGGCTCACTTTCATCTTACAAATATTTCATATCTCAAGGATTATAAGACTGTATATGATTTCTCAAGGAGGAAGCAGCAGTCTAATAATACTGGACATCTTGAGCCTTGAGGTCCCCCATTGGAAATGCATAACCTCCACCCCTCGCGAAAGTAAGCCACCACCTTTACTGTCACTTCCTGATATGCTACCGCCATATTGCAAACATCTTCAACCCATCACCAGCTATTGGTCTAAGTCACTGAATGATTATTCTGACATATAAAATGACTGAGAAATAACTGTCTGTTTCTCAATGTAAGTCAATGGGACTTTGGCCTTCTTGCAACCTACTGGTACTTCCTGTTTAGAATACGGAAGTAGGGGGGTTTGTTCAGTCCAGTTTTTTTTCTTATACAGTCAATGAGAGGCAGTGATGTGTTGTGGGGCCCCCTTAAGGAAGCAGCTGAAAGAAAAGGACAAAACACGATAAAAAGTATTTGCAGGTGAAAATAAAGCATTGATATGATCATATTTAGATGATGTTTTGATTTCAGAATTTTCATGTTGATCATCTGTGTATCATTTCTACTGTTTATTACTAATAAAATGTTGTTTTTTGTAATAACATTATTAAGATTTTAACTAATATATTAAGTATATGTATTTTTTTTAAGAAATGCAACATTTTTTAAGAAATAATCCAGTCTAATTATAATATTTTGCAGCATGCAAATTTCAACAGGAAGTTAAAAAGCAGAAGCTGTCATAAGACTAAAAGTCTAATTTGACTAAAATAAAATGCAAGTAGATTTGCAATGTTAGTTTGAACACTACACAAATGTTTTGCAAAAATATGAGATACATTTCTATTAATGCAGATGTTTTACTTAAAGAATTTAAATGTTGGGAAAAACACTAACAATTATTTTTTTTAATCTTTTTAACATTAATGAAGTTGCGCTCATTTAAAGACTATTTTTATTTACTTAATAAATATATAAAATGACGTTTTTTTGTGTTAAAAATAGCATCAACTGTGAAGCACATGTGGAGTAACATACAAAAGTCTGAGAGAGGAAATGACGGTCAGATGTGAGTAGAGAAACTTCCTGGAAACTTAATGCAGCATGAAAAAAAAAAGAAATGTATAAAAGGAGAAGAAAGAAGTAAAGAGTTAGAGCATGACAATAACTGTGCACAGTTCAGTTTGAGAAACGAGCAGAAGAAAAAGGTAGGGAATCTATTTTATTTTATAAAATTAATTGTTTTCATTTGTAGTTTTCTAACAGAGCATATATTTATATGGCTGGGTTTTTTTGTAAGATGCTGTATTTAAATGTGTTAAGCCAACCTTGACAGTGTTTCTGAAAGTGTTTCCGCCTGTTGAGTTGCTGTTTCTTGTCCTTTGAGTGTGTTTTTGAGTGAAGAAGGTTCATCCAGTGGAGGAAAAGATCTGCTGCAGAAAATGTTTCCTGTCAAATTGCTGACTCTCATCTTGGTCGTCACAGGTAAAATGGCATCATTGATAATTTTACGCTTTATTCGAAGTATTTATAGAAGGAGTAAATAAAGAGCTTAAGTTTAGTATCATTTGACTTTGTGATTGCTTCATTTCCGCTCCGTGCTTTCAAAAATTTTGACTTTTTTTGTATTTTGTTGCATATTTGTTGGGGTCTAAAGCTCAGTATGGGACTGTAACCTGTTCCAAAACTACTCAATCAAAAAAACAAACCACGGGTAATGTGACAGGTAAGAATACATTTTGAATTTTTAAAAAGTCATCAATGTTACATAAGTAGTACTGAGTGCAAACTGGATACACATACAATTTATTTTTCTGTGATTGCTTCATTTCCGCTCCGTGTTTTCAAAGATGTTTTATTTTTTTGTATTTTGTTGCAGATTTGTTGGGGTCTAAAGCTCAGAATGGGACTGCAATCTGTTTCAATACTACTCAACTAAAAAACCTAACCATGAGTAATATTACAGGTAAGAATACATTTATAATTTTAAAAAAGTCATCAATGTTACATAAGTAGTACTGAGTGCAAACTTGATACACTTACAATTTATTTTTCTGTGATTGCTTCATTTCCGCCCCATGTTTTCAAAAATATTGACTTTTTTTGTATTTCGTTGCATATTTGTTAGGGTCTAAAGCTCAGAATGGGACGGTAATCTGTCCGACTACTACAGCAACTATTACTCAATCAAAAAGCCATCCCACGGGTAATGTGACAGGTGAGTATACATTTATAATTTTAAAAAAGTAATCAATGTTACATAAGAAGTACTGAGTGCAAACTTGATACACATACAATTTATTTTTATGTGTGCTGTTGTCATCTTTAGCGTCTACAACGGTCAACAGCTCGGTCAACAATAGTTCTGAAGGTAAAATAATTATTCTAAAAAAATGAAAAAAGTTTCTGACTTAAAAAATATGCTTAAATATGATCCTGTGAAAATGTGTTTTTTTATATTCTTAAGAGAAGAAAACACTTTATGTAAAAAAAATAAAAATAAATTCAAACACAAAATAATCATTTCTACAATTACAAATTCTCGCTGTAAATGTTTGGTTTTCAGAATAACAAACATATTTTTTTTTTTTTTATCTCAGATTTATTTAAAAATGTGATGGAAAGTATCCAGGAACTGCCAGGCATGATTTTATTTGGGACTGGGTTTCTGATGGGAATCATTCTCACGGCAGTGATCACCTGCATCACCAACGCTTGTCAAAGGTGAAGTCTCCTATTCCATTCAAAGTTTCTCTTTTGAAAGTGCATTTATTTATTTATTTTTTAATTTATTTATTAGTGATCCCCATTGGTTGTGACCAAACAGTTGCAACTAATCTTCCTGGGGTCCAGACATTTCACAAACCTTTTACGAACCTTTTACATTTATAGAAATACATCCAAGTGTTAACATGTAAATATTCAAAATAAGTAATAAAATCAAAAATGAATGTGATTCTTACTTCCCCACTACATACACACTACAGATCCATGTACATCTTGGTTTTCCTCAGCTGAGCAGGCATCTGGCTCAAAACAGTACGACTGGATATCTCTGGATATTTTTGTTGCCCCGGTAATGTTAGGTTGAGGGTGTGAGGGGGTTATAAGCTAGCGGGAGAGCATGAAAAGAGAGTTCTTAGCAACAGGGAGGGGAAAGGATTTCTCAGAGGCACATCTGTAATGAACTTTTGCCGCTCTGAAGTAATAGGATATGACATACTTTTGATTTATTTGGCTAAAAATGACATGACTACTATTACAAGACCACTGGTAACATTTGTACAGTAGCTGAAGCGATGATTAAAGCTGAATTTCTTTATATGATTTTGGGTGACATATTGTAAAAAAGTTGTCCTGAATGAAACTCTGTCATTCTCAACTGTAAGCATAAATGTTGTGATTCACCACGTAGGACAGAATCTATTGCGTGAGACTGCTTTTTACTTACTGACATTTGTTTTTGCTTGTTGTACAGAGGCAAGAAGAGAAGATCATCCTATCGGTTGGGAGACGTGGAAATGAATACTCAAGCCTCAACAAAGGTATTACTGCCTTTATTACATAAGAAAAATCATGTTTTTTTTTGCAATGTACCAAATGTGATGTTAGAACCAGTTGATATGAAAATAGTAAAAGAAGGTAAAAAGCCAGTTATCTGCTTACTGTCACATTAGAGAGAGATCATCATTAGTTTAACAGAATTAAGAAAGAGGAAGAAATGAGGAAGAAACAAGGTTTGGAAATCCCCGGCCTAATGACCCTAATTCATCAACTCGTCAACTTGCATTGAGTTCCAAACAAGTAGATTGCACACAAAAAAATATTTATGCTTAATAAATAACAACATTGGTTTTGTAACTTTAAAAAGGTCATACTTTTGTGTATCAGAGCACACCCACATAAAGAACAATGCGTCTCCTCCACGGCACAGGGCTATGCATTCCTCCGCCACGAGAGTTGGCCCTTAAAAAAAGTATTTCGGACACCCTTAATCCTTCAAATGGCCCTACAAGGTGGGGAGAAGCCGGAGGGTTTTAGATTAGATTAGATTTTGATTAATTTTATGCAGAAACACCCACAAAAAAAAAGAAATTCATTAATTTCATAAGAAAAAAATACCAAATAAAGATGTGCAGACGTTAAATTCAAAACAGCATTGCCATTACAATCATGTAAAAAAAAATAAAATAAAAGAGTATGTCTACATAATAGAAAGTAAACTTAGACTTGGACACACTTCAACACATCAAATGTGACATCACATTTAAACATATTACAAAGATTTTTTTTTTATCCACTGTGTTTCAATGATAAAAACTTGGATGATTTATTAAAAAATAAATGTACAAATGTAATGTTCAATGCAATGCATTGTAGTCTATATTTGCTGATCTAGTGGTATGGGGTGCCATTTGTAAATTAGAGAAGTAAACATTGATAATTTTACTTCTCTGATTTATAAATCGCACCCCATATTGTGGGCATGGATGAAGAATGTTTTTTTCGCAGAGACTTCTGGGAGATTCTCAGAGCATTAGATTTTTAAATGATAGATTTAGACACTTCTACAAAATGGTGATTACTATATATAGTGAGTAGGGCAAGAACGCGGATAAACCTCTTAACAGTTTTATTATTTAGTGGCTTAGAGTGGTGCTAGCCTTGTTACATGACTCAAATACTTCTGGTGGGACCTAAAAGTCATGGAGCGTTGATTTTTGACTCCCCTCCAAAATCAGAAAACTCTTCAAAAAGGAAATTTGTCACATGAATTCAACGAGCCGGCAAATGACACCAGTTTAAATTGTACCTCACAGGCGGATGGAGACGCAGTCCAGGATGGAGCGGCAGCAGACGGAGAGGTCGGATCTGCTGGACAGTTGTTACTCAATGGGGACGGGGCACCGAAAGAAGCAGAGTACTCTGATCTAGACTTCTCCGCGGCAAAAAACAGGAAGGTCGCAGAGGTCAGGACAATCCCAGAGACTGAATACGCTGAGATTAAAATAGAAAACCAAGCAGAGAATGCTGAAGTGGATGGCGAAATATTGGAGAGTAACCACGAAACACTGAGAGAAGACGAAAATGGAGAGGAAATGTTTTGCGTGCCCCCTCAAGAGATAGCCTCAGAAGACTTTTCCGGAGAGTTCTCTGGACAGATTACTGATGAGACCTAAACTCTACCTGCTAATGGAGTAATATTGAAAAAAAAAGCTTTTATTTTACACATGTACTATATGCATTGAGTGTTTATGAGAACTGGACTGAATTACCCCTCCCCTCTTGCATTCTAAACAGGAAGTATCCACTGACTCCAAGAAGCCAAAATCCCATAGTCTTCTATAGAGAAATAAACATCTATTACTCAGTCATCAAATTTTTCAGAATAACCATTTTCACTGTGCTACATGATTTAACATCTTCTCTACTTTTTTTCATTATAATATTTTCATAGTGCAAGGTACTTGAGTCCTAAACTGGTCCATCAGGTGCCTTAAGTATGTGGCACCCGCTGTCTACGTCAAATATTAGTAACATCTGACAGATTTCATGTTATCTCATCCATTTTGAAATGATAGAGGTGTGGACTTTCAACAAGCTAACTTTTTATTAGTGGTTGCCATAGAAACACTCACTCATACCAACTTGGACCAATCACTGTGAACTGATGTCATCTGGATCCAATAGGCGGCGTCATTCATATATATACATTTTTCGGTGACAAAATGTAGTTTTATTTGTGGAAACAGGAAGTAGGTCATTTTCTTTGGGTGATGTCACACTCTCGGTCCAGTTCTCATATA
>NC_050527.1:987629-991093 GCF_002922805.2 Oryzias melastigma
AAGGTACTTTATAGTTAAAAAAAAAAAGTTAAAAAAATACATGGAAACAAACCCATCCTTTTTCCCTCTCCTCCCCCTCCATTGACACATACACCCCATGACCCCACATACAATGAAAATAGGCATGAAATAATGACAGCAATTGTGAAAGAGACTTATGGCTTAAGGTTGTGTGTTTGCTTCTGGGTGTTGTTTAGGAACAGCATCTTGCTTTATATTACTACTTTTTCCACAATAAAAAAAAAACAGTTTTTCTTTTATATAGTTGCTTATTATTTTCCACAGAATTGAAATGCATGATGTGAAAGTTTCCTTGCCCTTCTCTTTGCTGAACATGCCAGAGCGGGGTACGTTGGAGACGAGCAGGAATATAGCCTTTGATAAAACTGGTGATCTTGAAAATAAACTCATAATTTAATTTTTACATCTTAAATTTATGCAAACTACCAATCCTGCAGCAAACTTTGAGAACGGGAAGTTGAGAGATAGTGAAAATGTACAGCTGCATTTAGGGGAAGTACATCAGAATCCACCACAGGACCAACTGTGTTGGGTATGCAAAGCCACAGCTGCTGCACGGGGGGTGAACAATCGAGAGTTGATCAGTGTTGCAATTTTCAAATTGGTTTATTCAGTCCCAATTTTTTTGTCCAACACAAATACTTTTTCTTAATAATTTTTGCTATCGTTCTAGGATGAGAAATAGCAGAAGAAATACACAGTAATATGGCTGGGTGATACTGAGCGTTTTGGTATCGATCCAATACTGGTCAATATCGATAAATATTGATAATTTTTTGTAAGTTTACCCTTTTTGTAAACTACTTCATAAACATAAAACTGAATTAAGACAATATGTTCAATTAAATAGAAGATAATTTATTAAAAGCTGGAGTTTTTTTGCAGTTACAGAAAAGTTTCACACAAGAGTGGAATAATTGACAACTGCGGGCTGGGAAAGATCTGGTACCGATACCAACTTGAGATCAATACTATTTTGGATCGATCCACCCAGCTCTAGTGCATAGTAATATCAGGCTTGACACAATTCTTGATTTAAAACCAAACCATCGAACCAATTTGTGGGAAAAATGAGTCGTTGCATCCCTTTGCATACAAGTATGTTTACATTTGTAAGAAGGATGAATTATTTATGTTTGATTACATTACATTATTATTTGCTTATTAAGGAAAAAAGTTTTTGTTGTTGTTTTTTTAAACTACACAAATCATATATCAAACTGAAACAAAATGTGATATGAATCTTGGGGAAAGTGAATCATCTGCCATGAGAACCATTCAGGGCCTTCAACCAAGAAAGTAGAGCATGAAAAGCAACTATTAAAAGAATGTCAGACATTTATGCACAGTTTACCTTCCGTTGCAAGGAAGGACAATTAGAAGAAGTTACCCGCTTATGAAACTTTAGTGATGACTGTGTGAGTGTGCTTGTGACTTTTTCTGGCACACAATCAAATAAGGATTAGTATACTTTGCTGAAAATTTGACTGGAACAAATGCACCAAAACGCAATTTATGGGGTCCAGGTTAAGCTTAGATAAGCGTGTGAAAGGAGGTCAGAGGTCAAGCAGAACCATGACTCCATAAGCCAAACACACGCACCCCAGCCGAGAGTGAGAAGATGCTCGTAGACAAGTATAAAATGTAGAAATAAATGATAAAACAGACAAAATAAAAAACAGCTATAAAAACACAAATTTAAATAAGTTGATAAAAAAGTATAAAAACAGCTATAATGTAATATTTTAAAATAGAATAAGTTAATAAATAAAAAGTAAAACTTGAGTAACAGGCATAAAACAAATAAATACACGGTGAGAGATGAATTAATGTGTCTTTAGTTTCTTTTTAAAAAACCTCAACAGTAGATATTATCAGTAGACAAATGAATCATGACAGCTCTACCAAAGTTGTGTGTGCATTACACAACACACAAGTATGCAATGCATTTCCTTTTAACATAAAATGATGTGTAAAGTTTATCTTAAATGTCTCCAACAATGCTCACATGAAGAGAAAAAAAAATGCATTAAATTTAGCAGAATTCTGTGTGTGATTAAGTTTGATGGGTTCTTTTTTAAACAACACCACATCATCGAATAAAAATACATATCTTATTAAAAGCGGCGAGAGATGTCTGCTTCCTCTTTCAGAGGTTGAAAGTAGACAAAAGTTTATCTGCTCACCAGAGAGTGAATCAAAAGACGAACAAGAAAAATGGATGACAAAAATAACCTCTCAAAATCGAATAAGTTGTCATTTTTAAGAAACTTTCATTGATATTTTTATCTTCCTGTTTTAAGAAGAGTAAAAGTCATCTTTTGACTTTTCATCCTCCAAACACCAAAACAGTACAGTCACATAAAGCAAGGCAACTTTCTCTTTCTATTTTGATGGGTTTTTTTTTCACTCTTTATCAAATGTTGTTTTTATTTTGTGCTCTATACAACTACTGTCCCCATTTTGCCCTCTGCTTTCTCTCCAATACATGTTTTAACAAATATTTGTTTAATAAATGTGTTTTTTTTCTCTACAACTGTCTGATCTCTGTTTTCCAAACAGAGGTAAAAATAAAAATCTGGTAAATCCAAAGTTCATTTTCAAATACAAAAGTGATTCATAACAATACAAAGTTTGCACAAGGAACACATAACCGAACCCCAAAATTAAAATGGCTCCAAAACAAAAAACTCTCAGTTTTATCTGTTTGCTCGGCTGCTGGGGAAACAAATTAAAAAATAAAGAAACAAAAAGTGGAAGTAGATGAAAAAAAATGATAATAATAATAATAAATAATTTGTAATAATAACAATAAGGTTAATGTTAGGAGGGGATTTGGTATTTATTGTATTGATTATTAAAGATTTCACATTGATGAATTGTTTATAGATATGTGTCATAGATTTAAAACTCTCAAATACTTAAACTGACAGATATGACGCTTTTTAAACAGTAACAGTAATGAAGAACTGTAAATTGTTATGAAAACTGCCTATTCCATCAAGTATTTATTTAATATAATTTCAGTTTTTAAAGATTTGTGGTTGAATTTAATCAGAGTAAAGTTTTTGTATATATGTTGATCATTTTTAAACATGTGGCATTAAGTATCAAGCTCAGGTTCCAAACAGGATCTTAGCCTAGTCACTTCTGTGTTGTAGTTAAACAGATGGTTCATGTGATATAAAAACAGAAAATCTGGATTTATCTGGTTTATTAGGAAGACAAAAAAATTCAAAAGTCTGGTTGATGTTTTAGATATTCACAGATTGTGCTTTGAATTTATAAAGAGGCACTTTAGTTCAATTCTGAAGGATTCACTCCTTCAGGCACTAAACAGCTGGCTGACTTTAGTGACATCTAGTGGTCAAACCATAAAACTTCATGCTCATCGTTTCTTATGATAATATGGATGTCGATGATTTTTTTTTTTGAAGTTTTGT
>NC_050527.1:991203-1006260 GCF_002922805.2 Oryzias melastigma
GATACAACGTAAAATCCCATCTCAAAGCCTGTATCATTAATTAATGAATTAATACATCAAAATCCACTCTAGGTCTTAAATGTTTCTCTTATTGTTTTTGTTTGTTTATATATATATATATATATATATTTAGAAAATATACTTTTCTTGTTGAGCTGAACACCACCTCATTGTTCTACAATGTCGTCTTTTACCATTTTGAGGGTTTTGGTTCAGTAAAAAAATAAAATAAAATAAAACAAGAGATGAAGAAGGTGGAGAAATAGCAGCAGATCCATTTATGTTTCTGCTGATCTCAAACATGGGTTTTTTGGGTAAATGTGATGCCATCTGTGACCTCCCACACTGCAGAAGTCGTTCATGTGTTCCAGATGTAAATGAGAGAAACATTGGTGTGGCTACCTAAGACATAGTGCAAATATATGAAACACTTAAAGCAAATGTCAGTCTTTTGAGAAATCATGAAGTAACTTCTCTAAGTTTATTTCTATTTGTGGTTTGACTTCATTGTCTTCTTCTTAGTAAATACTAAGAAATGTGATAGATAAGATCTGAGTGTGAAAGGAAGTAGTAGTTTTTTTTATTTTTTATTTTGCTTTAATTTTTTTAACATGTTCTATTATTTAAGATAATTATTAATCTTATTTATTTTAACAAGTATTAAATATAGAAAATTGTTTAAATCGACTCAACTGCTTTTGTATTTGTCACTGAGTTTAGCAAAGGAAACAAAGGTGACAATACCAAGAGTTTGATGCTCTCATCTCTGCAGACGATGAGGGCATCAAAGGGTGTGGTGGAGTGAGCGACGACTGCTTTGCATCTTGAATTCCCGTTAGCAGCGGCAAATGAAACTGTTCAATGTGAGATACTTGACTGAAGCAAAGAAGAAACTCCATCGCTTTGGTTTGTTTGACTGGTGTAGAAAAACACATGTTTCACAGGTAAAAATGAACCAACAGTGCACTCCCAAAATGTGTTCACATTACAAATATAATCCCATTCCAGTTATATTTTGACCAATTTTAAAAGTGTTCCTAGTGTTTTTTTATTTTTTTTAAAGATGGTTTTGCAGTTTTTAGCCAAAATATAAAAGCCAGTGTTGTTTTTGAAGTCAGTAACCAAAGAACTAAGTTTATGCGAGCGTGTGTCAGCTTGAAAATATATGAACTTGTGTGTGTGTGAAGGGTTCCTCACCTAATATTGGATTAAGGTTGAGCCGACGGGATTACTGATGAACACTTTAAATAGATAATCCTGACAGTGTGAGTTCTGCAGATCTGCAGGAGACATTTAACTGGAGGAACTTGGGAGGGTTGCATCTTCTCCACACAAGCAGGTGAGAGTTCACTGAATTAAAGCAAGATTATAAGTAGTAAAATATGCTTTTTAATTCATGAATGGCTTTTGTGCTGCTGTTGGTATGTCTAGAAAGACATTAAATCTGAATATAGTTTACATAGGTGAAAATCTGACATAGTACTCATCTAATAATATTTATAATTAAAAAATATGCACACATTTAAAAATGAGTAAAATAAGCATTGAAAGAAAAAACGAAGCAGTCTCGTTTCCTAAAATAAATTTTCTAAAAATGTTCTCTTCTCAATTTTGCTTAAATTTTACTTGTTATGCTTGTATGAGAAGCATGTTTTCATCGGCCACAAAAGGCAACTTTTTTTAGGGAAGTGGCTAATTTGATAAGTTGATGGCTCAACTTATCTTCCTTGGAGCAAAAAAAGAACTTACAAATGCTGCAACATTTTTCTTGAACAAGAATAGTCTCATGTTTTTTTCTGTTTTTTGCTGCTGCCTTTTAAAAATGAGAAATTTAAGGTCTTAGCGGTTAAGGATCCTGGAGGAGTGAAAAATAACCCGGTAATTTTTTTTCCCCAAAATTTATAAAAATAAATAATTTTTTTTCTTTGTGTTCGTTAACTTATTTTAAAATAGAATTCGGAAAAACAGCCAGCATATATGCATAGGAGCCAAATATTGATTTGATGCTTGGATTAGAAAGGAACTTGATACAAAAACAGACGAATATTTAGATGACATGTTGTAACTTTACAACAGTTACATTTGTATAACTTGGGGAGCAGGAACTGTCTTAACACATGTTTCAAGAAAATAGGGTTGTTGTTCTTCCTCTTTATGCAAGTTATTTTCTTGCACTTTCTTAAACAGTTAAAAAAGTACAAAATTAAATAATAAAATATATATATATTTAAAGGCAAAAAACACAACAATAACACAATAACAAGGTCTTAGTTTAATGTTCTGCTGTGCTCCCCAAGTTCTAAATCCAACTAAAATCCAATAAAAAATTCATTTAACTAATAGGAAGTCAGAATGGCTTCATGATCATTGAATGACAACTATTTAGAACAGGACCCCCTACCAGGTGAAAGAATAGAGGATCCATAAGTGATGTGCATGAATACATTTAGTCTAACTGATCTTTCCTAATTAGACCCTATGTGGGCGCATTTGCACACACTTGATACCCTTTTCTTGAAGCCAAATGTTACATTATGAGGGGCACACATTGAAATGCTGGCTTGGCCAAGATTTATTCTCTTTTCTCGTCAGTATTTTGCTTGTAACTGCTGCCCTCATCCTTCCACAGGAATGGCTGACGTCTTCAAAGGCCTGAACCTGCTGGAAACGCTCAAAGAGTCGATTGAGAACAACAAGTTGTCCGATGTAAAGGATGCGGTGGAAGATCTCCTCATCAGTAGGATTAACGTGGCTGTGGCTGGAGACCGTGTGGAGGAAAAAGCCACTTTTATAAACTCTCTCAGTGGCCTCGGCTCTGGTGATGAAGGAGCCGCCCCCTTTCCCACCGCCGCTGACCCAGATGAGGTGGCTGGCTACCCAAACCCCAAACACCCTGATTTCCGCTTTTGGGATCTTCCTCCTGTGCCAAACACGTCCCCATTTGAAGCTGAGGGGTACATAACTAAATTCAAGTTTCTCCGCTACAATGTTGTCTTTATGACCTTCACAGAGGTCATCCACCCTAACTGCGTGGCGGTGTTCATGGAGGCCCTCTCTTTGCAGCGAGAAGCTGCGTACTTTGTTCTCTTAGCTTCCAAAAGAGACACAGAGAAGAGCCTGGAGGAGAAGAAGCAGGCGAGTCTGGACGTCCTGAAATCACAGGGTGTGAAAATCCCCAAAGTCTATCTGGTCAGACCCTCCGCTCTAGAAAAGCTCGACTTTCCTGACCTCTTGGGGGACGTTACCAAAGACCTTCCAGAGATCAGAGCTCACGCTCTTCTCCTAGCTCTGCCAACGCTCACCCCCACTTTGGTCACTCAGAAAAAAGAGGCCTTCAAGGCTCTGATATGGGCGGCCGCCTCTCTATCTGGAGGGATGTCAGCTATTCCTGTTCCTCTTGTAGCTTCCATGGTGGACTCCAGTGTGGCGGTGCGAATTCTAACAAAGGCACAGCTCTCTCTGTGCCTGGACGACGAGTCCGTTCAGCGATTGGCCCGGCAAAGAGGCCTTGAACCCTCGAGACTTAAGGAGCTGCGGACCTGTGTGATGTCTGTGGAGGTTACCAAAGGGGAAGTTAAAAAGCGCCTGGCAGCAGCAGAGAAGGATTTGGCTACGGTTTCATCGAAGCTGCTGCAGATGGCGATGCCTCGGCACGCTCGCTCCGCCAGCCGCTCCTTTGCTGCCATGCTGCAAGCGCTAAACGCCGCCGTGGACGAGATGGCAGCTGATGCAGAAAGAATAGTGGGGGCTGCTCTAGAAGAGAGGAAATGAGGCCTCACCTCAGCTAATTACGCTTCCTGTCTAATCGTTGCTTCCAATCCCTTTGATGTTTTGACACAAAATTTGTGCATATTTTGATTTGTTTTTATACTTTATATTTTGATCTTCAGTTGCATGTAACAGTGTAGAAGCAGTGCCACCGTAAAATTGTGTTTGGTACTTTTTTTGCTCCTCAGTAACCCTTCCCCCCTCCCCCTCCTCCCCATCCTCCCAAAATGTAATTCTGACAAATCTTTGAATAGCGGAAGTTAAAAGTGCTTTCATGCAGCAGGAAAAAAAAAAGATCAACCCTTAAAGCTGCTGAGATAATACAGGCTGCTCGCCTGCTTGACTGCATATGTAAATTCTTCAGGAGCTTCACTGAGGCGTCAAACCTTCCTTTTTTACATTTTAGTTGTACTTTAGACTTGGGTATGGATTGCACGCTGATTGAAGCACTCTAGAGGTAAGAATATCTTATGCTGGGCGTGCTCTTAATGTTGATTTCTGATTTTCTGAGATTGGTTTCCATTCTGCAAATGTAAAGGATTTTTTTTGGCTTAATCTGCTACATTTCTGCGAATAAACTGAAGAAATCCTGCTATTTATGAGGCGTTTGTCTTCTCCTTTACTGATTAAATGTTTTTCTCACAGCTCTTCTGATTAAACATGTTAATCAGAATAGACTATAACAATAGGAATGCATAGCATTTCATATTTGCAACGTCTTTGTACATGTTTTAAAAATGTGTTCTCTTTTCCTACTGCAGAAAAGAAGTTAAGATAAAAAAGTGCAAAAATTAAGAGGAACTTGAGAAATTCACACCAACCATATAAGGAACTTATGACATACACTAAAAATACAATGTTATGCTGCAGTCTAAATCTGTTTGACACACTTGATTCTAAACTCACAATTCAATTAAATAGTTCATTAAAACATATATGTTTAATGTGTGCAGGAGAGGCCAGTTAGATGTTAAAGCAAAAAGTTCTTAGAATTTTGACCCAATCAGATCAAAAGTTAAGCACTGAAAATATTTAATTCTTGTAATTTTTGTGTACAACTACAAAAACAGCAGCTACTGTTTCAAAACCTTTATCGTATTAATCTTCCAGTTGACAAGATGATGGTTACAACTTTTTATTCCCAAAAGAAGACATTTTAAGCTCCAAGATGCATCTTTTTACCTATAAGTAGCAAAGCTATCACCTATTTTACTGGAAAAAAATAAGTAAAAATAAACTAAAAACTTTTAGAAAAGTCCAATAACCCTGAATGTCAGTCAAAACAATTTGTTTTTTCTTCCTTTTTTAAACTAAATATAATTTTCTATGTGAAATGCAAATAATTGTCTTCTTGGCACACATGGAAATGTTGAAATCATGTGTAAAACATTTCGCATGTGCAGACGGTGATTACTTAAAAGATTTGTTTCTGGTGTTTTGGTTTGCATGCTGATCAACACCGTGACATGCTTCTGTTTGATTAGAGTGAGATGACTTTTATCAGAATCTAACCTCACAGTGGGTAGGCTTGTTGTTTTAGTAAGGCAGCAAAAAAACCTCTGAGCTCTTCCTGTTTGCATCAATTCTGTCTCCTTTTTTGTTGCTTATAATGTAACTGTTGGAGAAATAAACTACCGTATTTTTCGGACTATAAGTCGCACCGGAGTATAAGTCGCAGGGGCCAAAAAATGCATAATGAAGAAGAAAAAACCATACATAAGTCGCACTGGAGTATAAGTCGCATTTTTTTCCAAGTAATTTATTTTACAAACTGATTGAAAAAAACAATATTACATCATCCTGGAAGGTAAGTTATAACATTCATAAGTGAATAGAAAACAGGCTGAATATGTGTCAACACATATTCACATATTAGCATCATGAAAAAAACGAAAAGGTGTAGCATTTATATAACATAACAGTTTTATTTAACTATAGCCTCAAGAACTCATCAACTTTGTATCTTTACTGTAATTAATTGCACGCAATCTCACTCCATATCACTAAATCCCTTAAATTCTTCGTCCTCTGTGTCACGTCTGAATAACTAAAGTAAATAAAGTAAATAAAGTAATTGCATAGATCACCATAAGAGGGCACTCTAGATTACGGTCCAAATCTCATCTCATTAAAAATTCGTATATAAGTCGCACTGGAGTATAAGTCGCAGGGACATTCAATCTATGAAAAAAAACGCGACTTATAGTCCGGAAAATACGGTATGTTAATAGCAATCAAGTGAGTCGTCATAGTTACAAGTCTTTGGGTCAGGTGTGGGTCCTTGGCCAAATGATTAGATGGATGGCTGCTCACTTGTCAATGAGGAGGAGATTTTAAAGCTCTTTTTTTACGGTGGTCAACACGGTTCACATAAATACAAAAGCCACAACAGAAATAAAGAATATCAGAATTTTTTTTTAAGTTTCACTCAGTTTTAAGCTATTGCTGCTTCTTGAGAGGTACGTGATTTGTAAGAACAGGGGTTACAAACAAATTTTGCACAAATCATGTACCTCTCAGGAAGCAACAATAGCTTGAAACTGAATGATACCAAAAGAAAAAAAAAACATTAAAAAAAGTTTGTTATTAATTTTGATTTTGATTTTCTTCTATTGTGTTTTGTTGTCTTTTGTCGTCATGCTTCGGCCTTTGTAGGCCTTTTGTCATTGTGTTGTGTCTTTTGCATTTATGTGAGCTGTGTCTGCCACCCTTCTTTTTGATTTACTGCAGTACATACATTATATTTTGCTGAAAATTAAAAAAAATAATAAAATAAACTTCATGTTTTAAAGGCTTAAAGCACAATAAGTAGAAAAAGTACATCAAAGGTTTCTGATGGAATCAAACTGTAATTAAAATCTTGCTGTAGTGTCTCGCATAACGAACGTCCTACAGAAGAATTTGATCAAAGAACAATAGTTTGCCTTTTAGAACAAACTTTAATGATATAATGTAATTCATATTTCTGTAAATATCTGTTATATGTATTTGTGTGTCATAAGGCTGTATATGTCTTAATTTCATTAAACTTTTACAAATTATGCCTTAATTTAAATAGCAGTATTAACAATATTCAGCATACAGTCTCAACATTAAAATCTTTGAGTTAATCAGTTGTCCTAAATTTGAAATGTGAAAAAAGGACAAAATTCGTATGGAGAGAAATTAGTTTTTCACCGATAGGACCCTTTCACATCTCCAAGGTTCGTCCGTGAGGCCTGTGTTTGAATGCTGCTATAATGCTCTGAGTCATCAGTTTTCTTTTCAGCCGCTTTGATGCAGATTTTGTATAATATCTGGTGAAACTTGATATTTTCCCATTTGATTGGAGTGGGGTTTTAAAAATGTACATGCGTTATTAATTTTAAGCTGTTGTAATTTTGATTTGTGCATGTGTAAATCATATTTTGTATTTTTTTTATTTAATAATTATTGTACTTATGCACAAAATATATTGTATAAATTACAATTCAAGAATTATGCACACACAACTAAAACGTTACTCATAAATCGAGAATTATGCACACACAAATTAGGGTGATACTTCTTTCTCCCCATAAAACTGAACCTTCTGAGAAAAAAGTACAGAATATCTTGGTTTTAAGTGGGACTATTAAAGAGAGAGAAGACTTATGTTTTAAGGTTGGAGGTTGTTCTACTAACTGTGTCTTAACTCACTTATTGTATTTCAAATGAGCTTCACTGTTAAAGCCATAGAATTGTTGCCTGAGTTTGACTTATGTTGAAGTGCAACAAGACAGCCTGCAATCAAGGAAGTCGAAAATATAACTTATAAATATGTATAAATATTTATTAAAATAATTTAAATAATAAATATCAATTTTAACATTTAACATGCAACATTTTGTGTTGCAGAGAGCAGGCTTCAGTGAAAATGAATGCTCTTGGGTGTTTGGTATTATTGATCCTCATAACAAGTAGGTTATTTTTTTTTCTTCTATAATGAGAACATGCTGTCTAACTTCTATAATCAAATAATGTTGTCTAACTGGATTATAGTTTATGAACTAACTTTTCTAATTACTTTTTCTTACATTTACAGACTGTTCTTGTAACACAGCAAAGACAAATCCTTTTGTGTTTGAGAAGATCCAGATCACAGCTGAAGAAGACTCCTGTGTTGAAATCAAATGTAAACCCACAAATGTTCCTGTAGATACTGGAGGTGCAGAATGGTTTTGGATGAAGAATGCAACCTGGACTCAGAATAAAGAATTCAATGGGACTGTCCTTTACAGCAATGATGAGTCAAAAAGGCCCGTCAGTCCACTCTTTAAAAACAGAGTAACATATACAGGCTCTATACATGGATCTGCTGGAACACAACAAGGACATCAACTGTGTCAAATTAAAATCTGTAACCTGAGTTTAAATGACAGTGGAGATTATATGTTCAGATATGAGAAAGGAAATGATAAATGGGTGACAAAGCCTAGAGCTAACCTAACTGTTGGTGGTAAGTACAAAGATCAAGAAATAGAACAATACAGTTGTGAACAAATATTAAATCAAAACATGATAGCACAACATTCATGGTTTTACTAAATGGCGACAAAAAAATTAACTGTTTTCATACTAAAATCCTGTAAATGTGAATTTGACTTAATGATTGTCACAGAAGTGTTTTGTCTTTTCAGTCGTCCCTAAAGTTGAGATTCTGATTCAGAATCAGAGTGAAGGAACATTACAAGACATCAAAGAAGGAGACAGCATCACTCTTGAGTGCAAACTGAAGAAAAGTAACCCAAAACCTGACAGCTTTTCCTGGCATAAAGATGGGAAACACCTTAAGAATGGTCAGATTTATGAATTGTTCAGGATCAAACCAGAGGACAGAGGCAGCTACACATGTGGAGCCAGTAACCTGATTGGTTCTGGAACGTCAAAGTCCATTTATCTAAATGTTAAATGTAAGTTTTAAATCTTTATGGATACTTGTAAAAAACACAAGCAACAAAATTACATCAATCTTTTTTTCCTCCAACTCCTAGACAAGCCGAGGAATATCAGCATTTCCAGCCAGGGTCTTCATAATAACAGAGTTAAAATCAACAGCAGCATCTCATTTACCTGCAATGCTGCAGCAAATCCAGCGCCGCAGTTCTCCTGGTACAAACAGTCTGAAGGAAAACCAAAGATTTTACAAACAGACCAAAAGGTTTTCAATATAAGTCGGGTTCAAAGAAAAGATGAAGCATGTTACGTATGCAATGCATCCAATATCCTCGGTGAAGGGAATGACAGTACTTGTATAGAAGTTTTGTGTGAGTAACAACTTTTTTCTGCAGTCTATTACAATTGAATAAAACTACGTGTTGTGGGGCGGCCGTGGTGCAGTGGTAGGGCGGTCGACTCCTGATCAGAAGTGAGCGGGTTCGATTCCCGCCTTGCCCGACCATGAGTCGAAGTGTCCTTGGGCACACCACCAGTGTGTGAATGTGTGCGTGAATGGGTGAATGGGTCTGTGACTGTGAAGCGCTTTGGGCCCTCGAAGGAGGGTAGAAAGCGCTATACAAGTGTACGCCATTTACCATTTTAACAAAGTAACCACATAGGTGATTTTTATAGATCCAGAATCATATTTGAGGTGGTCTGATTAATCTCACCAAATATTTATTACACACAAACAACAAAAGTTAGTGAACAATATAACAATTATTTCTGTTTTAATCATAACTAAAGAATTGTACAAAATCACAGTTTTATTAATGCTCTTTGGCAAACAGCTTATGCAACCTATTTTATACTTGTTTAACATTTGAAAACCATTTTTACTTAGTGCTGGTTGTTTACTTTTTTGTTTTTGTCATGTTAAATACAACCATACTGTAATTAGGATAAGAAAATAACTTGTTTAACTCAACCCTCAAATCTCAGCTGTTTTCTCTTTCAGTTCCTCCCACAGACATCCTGTTGACCATGGACACAAAGGTCAGAGAGGATCAGCTCGTCACATTCAACTGCACCACTGAAAGTTTCCCAGCTGCAAATTTCACTGTGAAAACATCTTCAACATCATATAATCATTCTTCAGGAAAATATTCATCCCAATCTAAAAAACACACTTTCATAAATACATTTAATGCAACTTCAGCCCATGCTGGATCTTACATCTGTGTTGCAACAAACAGTGAAGGAAATCAGACAAGCCAAGAGAAGATCCTGGAGGTTGAATGTGAGTGATCAGTACATCTATATAAACTCATTTATTTTGTCCCTTTTGGGGTCGTGGGGTGCAGGAGCCCAACCCGGCGACCAATGGGCGAAGGCGGGGTTCACCCTGGACAGGTCGCCAATCTGTCTCAGGGCCTCAATCACACACTCATACACTCTTAGGGACAATTTAGAGTAACCAATTCACCTATGAAGCATGTTTTTGGACAGTGGGAGGAAGACCCACACATGCAGGGTGAAGACATGCTCCCCCAGCCAGGATTCTTGCTGTGACCCAAGAAAGCTAATACTGCACCACCGTGCAGCCCCAAACAAATGTCACTTGTATAATTTCAGTTAACATCTGTCAAGCTTTTGAAAAGGGTGAGACAAAGAAGTTACAAATATAGCGTAAACATTGTGTTGTTTCGCTGCTCCTGAAGTCCAAGAACATTTAGTGAGACACAAAAGCTTGACATGTCTGTTTTTTTTTGTTTTTTTACCAAAGTAGACATATTGTAACAAAAAGCTCAAGTGTTAGTTGATAGTTAAGATATTTATGCTTTTGTTCTTGTTTTAAGTTTAAAAAAAAGACGATTGCTGCTTTAAAAAGTTTTTTTTTCAAATAAGAGTTAAACCTTAAGCAATACAAATGATATTTAATACATTTTGTTGTAACTCTTTGAATTCAGATTCCCCCAAAGATGTGAGAGTAGAAGCACAGCCTGGATCTGTTGTGGTGGAAAATCAGTCTTTCTCATTGAACTGCAGCTTCCATTCTAACCCATCCATCACCTCACTCACCTGGATGAAGAAGACCAATGACAGCAGAGAAATGACTGTGAGTTCTGAGACGAGATTCTCTGTGAAATCTGCCAGTCCCTCTGACAGTGGATGGTACAGCTGTTCAGCTACAAATGAAGTTGGAACAGAAAAATCCCAGCCTGTACAGATTACAGTTTATTGTGAGTATTGAAAAAAGGAGCAAACGTCAAACATGAACCACATGTTCCTAAACACAGATATACTAAACTCATAATGTTGATCTGCTTCATCTCTTCCTTCATTCTGCTTAGATGCTCCAAGACAAACATTAATCATCAAAGGTGAAGAACAGGTGCATGATGGGAAACGTTTTGTGACTCTGAGCTGCAGCAGTCTCTGTGATCCTCCTGCAACTTATGTCTGGTACAAAAAAGGAGAAGATGAAAAAGTTTCTGATGGAAAGAAGTTAACAGTGTTCTCAGACCAAGCAGGAGAGTACTATTGTGTTGCTGAAAATAAGATCGGTCGAAGATCATCTAAAACTGTGAGACTGTTTGATGGTAAGTAAAAGAAGATTTAACAATTAAATGATTCTTTTGGACTTTATTCAAAATCAATAAGTATAAAAATTTACATATATATTTCTGAATCTCTTTAATCAACAGACACCGTAAAAAAAATAGTGAAATTTTTATTGATTGCTCTGAGTGTGATCTTCATAATTATTTTAGTTTTCCTTTTGTACAGGTAAGAAATATCATTTTTCAAACAAAGATTTCCTACAACTGACCCTGTTTAAAATATTCACATGAACTTATTCTTTAAATTAACTTGTTAGACACAGGAGGAAAAAATTCCTTCAGCAAGGAACTACAAACAGACCGGTCTGCAGTAATTTTGTGGTAAGAAATCATCAAATAATTTAAATTCTTTTCATGGAAATATTTATATGAAACTTGTGTGTGCAAACACCTATTCAGGTTTGCTGGAGTGGAGCGTTCAATCAGGCGGCTTCAGCAGAGCCTTTCAGAAGCAGAGAGGACCTCCTACCAGAGCAGGACTGCCGTCCAAAACCACCCCAAGGACAACAGCGCCCTCATGTCCCGTATGACAGCAGGATCACGCACTGAACTAAACTCAGGCTCTTTAATTAGACAATTTAAATCAATCAGATGTTAATGAAATTGAAAAAAAGACACAATGAAGACCCTTTTTTTGTTTTACAGGTCTGCATCCAACATAGACTGTGTTTACAGCACTGTAGAGCTGCCCAAGAAGATACAGGTGAGTGCAGAGATTCAAGGTATATTAGCTTAAAATTCAGATTAGGTTGAATTAATGGGGTTGTGCTAAAAACCTGATTGCCTTTGTGATGTTTTTATTTTGTGGATTTTACAAATAGTATCTTGTTTGAGTTTGCTATATTTTCTGGAGAATTTGTATGAGAGTGAAAAAAAGTACAGTTAAGTAACGAGTAGTAAATACCTCCTTATTGGGGAAAGAGTAAAGTAGTTTAATTACAGTTTCATCCAGGAAGTAAAGTAAAATAATCAATGCCTTTTTAAAGTAATTTAAACAACACTGTTTACTCCGAAACATTGTCAAAAAATGCTGAATGTGTCGCCTTGAGAGACAAAGAGTTTGTTGCAGAAAATTGCTAACAATGTTTTCCTGCTAAAGTTTAGAGTTGAAGTTGATTTTTATCTTTAGTGGGTTAAAAAAAAAAAAAAGTTATATATCTGGAATTATTTGTAGACTTTAATTTTCAATTTGTAAACAGCACTTTTTGCCCATTTGCATTGATAACATTTTAAATAAAGATTGCTAACTTTTGAATTTCACAAACATCTTAATTGTTTCATGTTTGAAAATAAAATTGAAAATAACATATTTTAAAGCCAAGTAGATGGATCTCTAAGAGAAGAATTCTTAGTTTTTCTTAGTAAATGTTAGTAGATGTAACTTATATTCACTTTCTAATTACCAATCAACTGATGTCTAATGTCTGCTTCTGTTTAGACTTCCTCAGCAGAAAAGTCAAAGACAAAGCAACAATCACACATGGATGATGATTCTCTCAACTATGCTTCCCTGCACTTTAAAAATAAGCCAAAGTAAGAATATAAGTTTTGTCCTTTTTTTTAAATTAATGTGATTTGCATTTTGCATCATATCATTAAAAACATGTCAATCTAGGTGCCCAAAGCCTAGGATACCAGAGGAGGATGTTGTGTATGCCAAAGTCTGTAAAGCCAAGCCTCCCAGTGAGGTCAGAAACAACTCAAACATACTTTTTAGTACACTATTCCCAGCTCTATCATACAAAAGAGACAAAGAATATTTGAGAAATCATCTTAACTGAGATATTACAGGAAACTGTATTGTATATTTTTAAAGATTTTTTTGTATGATGGTGCAGAAAACAAGGACTTAAAACTAACAAACAAGCAACAATTCTTTACCAAGTAGCTCGTCTATCTTCAACTCTACCTGTTTTAATGGCAACTGTTTGTACTAGTTATCTGTATAAAAGACACCCTAACCGGGTTTACATTGGATGGTATTTAAGGGAATTTTTGTTACGGACCAAATACTTTTCTGCAACATCATACAAATAAATTATTTATATGCGTGATGTGTTCATGGATTCTTCCAAGTCTATTTCTGAATGTAACAAGCCTCTCAAACTCTTTTGATGACTGACAAATACTTATTTTCCCCGTTGTTCTATATCTGCAAGGGTAAAACTCCTTCAAAATCTAACTTTATTTTCTCTTTGAAGGGACAAGAGGAGCATATGGATTATGAAAATGTCAGTGATGTGCACACAGCCAATCTTCAGAATGTTTATAACTCTGACTCTGACACCAGTGACGATGTTGTGGAGGTGAATTATACACAGGTGAACTTTATACCAAAGCCTGGACACCAGAGGACCAGGAGAAGCTCCAGCAGCTCTCAGGAAGAAACTCAGTATTCTCAAATCAAATTTGAGACCTGAAAAGGGCTTTTGTAGGCAGAGAAAAGAGGATTTACCAGAACAGAAATCATCAAAATGATGCATTATTGAGAAAACATATCAGCATCCATGGCACCTCCATCCTGGTCTTTACAGCCCCTTCACTGGCCACCTCAACCATTGCATATCTCTCCTCTTCTGCCTTTCCCGCAAAACTTTCAAGCTTCAACTTGTTCAGAACAGAGGCGCTCAAATAATTATGATTTTTGGGTAGTTAACTTTTTTAGTCTCACCACATTTCACCTGTTCATCAGCAGCTCCACGTTAAATTCAGAATCGACTACAAACTTTTGCCATTCGTCTTTAAATCCAGCCACAACTTTTCTTCCTCATAGTTGTCCATTCTCCTCCACATCACTCCTTGTTCATGTTGAGTTAGATCTTCATTCTTCCTTCATCTAACTGTTCCTTTTACCCACATAAGCATCATGAGGGGCAGAGCCTTCAGCTGGGTTAGAGTAACAGTTGATTTGAGGTTAAGTTTAGGGGCTGAACTTTGAAATTCACTCCTTCAGAGATGCTAAATATTGACTTAGCTCTCAAAACGTACTCACTATACCTGCATTTCACCAAAGCTGTATCATGATGATTCAACATCTGTGATCATTTGAACAAACTGTCTTCTACTGTTTAATCTTATTTTGCATGTACACTGCCCTCAGTTTTAGATTAAACATATTAATAATATTTTATGTTATATTCGCAACTGTTGGAAGATCGGAGTGAGATCGACAGGCGGATTGAAGCAGCGTCCGTCATTATGTGGTCGCTGAACTGCTCCAATGTGGAGAAGAGAGAACTGAAGCAGAAAGCAAAGCTCTCAATTTATTGGTCAGTCTTCGTTCCAGTGCTCACCTGTGGTCATGAGCTCTGGATATGGCCAAAAGAATTATGTCCCGACTACAAGCAGCTGAAATCCTCCATAAGATGGCTGGATGCTTTCTTAGATATAGGGTGAGAAGCTCAGACAGCTGAAGAGAGCTCAGAGTAGAGTCGCTCCCCCATCATATCGAGGATCTGGTCTGGATGCCTCCTGGACACCTCCATGGGTAGGTGTTCCCAACTGGGTAGAGGATCCGGGGAAGACCTAGGACACACTGGAGAGACTATGTCTCTCGGCTGGCCTGGGAACACCTTGGGGTCCAGCCAGTGGAGCTTGAGGAAGTGGCCGGGGAGAGGGAAGTTTGGGTATCTTTGCTTGCTGCAGAATAAGATTGATGGATGTTATTTTTGTAAATATTTACCATGTAGTGCTAAACTTTTGCAATATTTAAATTGTATTAAACCCATTCATCAGTGGTTTCACATTGATTTGGTATAATGAAACTGCT
>NC_050527.1:1006859-1016403 GCF_002922805.2 Oryzias melastigma
TATAAGCAGCTGAAATCCTCCGTAAGGTGGCTGGATGCTTTCTTAGATATAGGGTGAGAAGCTCGGACAGCTGAAGAGAGCTCAGAGTAGAATCGCTGCTCCACCATATTGAGGTTCTGGTCCGGATTTCTCCTGGACGCCTCCCTGGGTAGGTGTTCTCACTGGGCAGAGGATCCGGGGAAGACCTAGGACACCCTGGAGAGACTGTGTCTCTCGGCTGGCCTGGGAACACCTTGGGGTCCAGCCAGTGGAGCTGGAGGAAGTGGCCGGGGAGAGGGAAGTTTGTTTATCTTTGCTTAGATTGCTGCAGAATAAGATTGATGGATGTTATTTCTGTAAATATTTAGCATGTAGTGCTAAACTTTTGCAATATTTGAATTGTATTAAACCCATTCATCAGCAGTTTCACATTGATTTGGTATAACGAAACTGCTCCTTAAAATATACTATGCAATATTTAGTAATCAGTCAGATCTGTAACTTTTTATACTGTAAATAATTGTTTGATTAATTCCATAAGCTGCTGGCTCCATCCTGTAACTGCTGCCATGTTTATTTCTCTCTCATATCATCTATAAAACAGTTAAGATCAACTCGATTGAAACTGGGCAGCTGTTGAAAATGTATTTTACTGCATGGTTTCATATTGTATTCATCTCTGCTGTTTAAACAAATATAAAAAAAATTTTACTATCAAAGTTTTCTTTTTTTTTTTTTACCAAAGAAACATTTTTATTATGTTGATTACTTGTTTTATAGTTACCTTTTTTCTCTATCTTATTTTCAAATATCCTGAGAAAGTTTGTAAAATTTATTGTTTGAATATTATAGGTCTTTTTTTCAATTGCATTTTATTATTGTATTATCAATACATCAGTGTTATTACATGTACATATGCATATATATTATTAATAAATAGTATTATGAGATTTTTTTGTTAAAATGTTAGCAGTACATTTCAGGGCCATAAATTACAAAAATCTAAAACAAATTTGTGGGTCAGATATGATTACATGCCGGGCTGGATGTTGCCCATTGGCCTTGAGTTTGATATATGGGTTAGAGCAGGGGTCTCAAACTCATTACCTGGGGGCCACTGATGACAGAGTCTGGGCCGTATGGGGTCCCATTTATGCCAAAAATATGTTTTTGCGTCCACTGTCTATGTCTTTGGTCCATTGTCTATGTCTACTAAACAAATTTATTAAACATTTGTTCATGTCTATGTACTACTAAGCAATGCATTCTGCGTTTCCTGTGAAACGACAAGCTAACGACATCCAATCATAACGGCTGCTGGTGGAGAAGGGCGGGAGCAAAAGCAAAGCGATCCAATCAGAACACCAAGTCGCTAAATGAGGTGAAAAAATGTCTATTTCGGGTAGAAATAGAAGAGTGGATATATGGACAAATTTTACATTTAACGGGATCCTCAACAAGACATTGTGTGGAGCGACCATCACAGGAAAAACACAACAAACCTGAAGCAACGTTTGCAGACAATCCACCCTGAAATCCACGCAAAGGTAAACATGAACACACTATTATTTTGAGCGTATTGGGCCAAATCCGAATTCTTCTTCTATCCTTCCAACTGTTATGGCATTTTAAAGGGTAAAATTATCTTAAATAGTTTTGTTAAGGGTATACTGGTGTGCCGATGCTGTGCGGCAGAGAAGCGCTTTTCTTCACGTGGATGTGCTCTGAAGCACAGAGGTTTTATGTTTAAATGCAAGTCATGCTTTTTTGTTTTAACATGATGTTTGTAAAGTTATAAACAGATGTTGTTGTGTATTTCCGAGCGCTGGCAGCGTCGCGCTAAGAAGTGAAAGAAGTGAGAAGTGTGGTCTTGTTGTTATGAATGACTGCCCCACATGCTGGTTGAGCACATATAACATGATCACACGACTCCTGGCAGTGAAAGACTTAAGTTCCCAAATAGCAAATGACATGTTGGGACAGCTTACTCCCTGAGGTTTTTTTTTTTCTTCTTCTTCTTCTTTTTTTAATACATATCTTGACTACTTCTTCAATATAAGATTTTTAATGTTCAGACATTTATTATAAACGGAATGGAATTATAATTTATTGTCTTTGAATGTGTTTTTAGTTGCTGAAGCTGAAGTAAAATGTTTTTTCCAAAGAAGTTACATCTCTGTGTGTTATTTCTATGTTCATACTAAAAATGCTTTACCATTATTACATATTTGTGTCGACCAAATATCTACTGTAATTTAGTTGGCTAAAATTTGACTAAAACTAACGACTAAATTGCGACTAAAACTAAACCTTGTTTTAATCAAAAGACTATGACTAAAACTAAATTAAAATTCTCTGTCAAAATTAACACTGGTGTGCATGGATAGATGGGACTGTGACTCTAAAGAATGTTGGTAATAGAGGGTTAGATGAAGCACTCTCTCTCTGAATATATGTGTGAGTTTCCTGTTTACTTGTGGTTTAGCATTTCGTTAAAGACCCACTCCAAAGAAAATCTTGTTTTTGCTGTTTTTAACATCCTCCTGTAGCATTTTTCTCATGCCATTTATGAAGAAAACTAAGATTAACATTCCATTTCTGATTATCTCTGTTCTTTTTTTCAAATAATTTGAATTACATATTTAATTTTAATACTGTAATGATACAAAAAAAATGCCATTGGAGAAAGCCTGTGAAGTGACGTAGATGCCACCGTGGGCGAGCCACAAACTTCATAGTCTGAGCTGGCATCTGACTCAAATCCTTACAGGTGGAAAGCTCCAACATTGCTCGCCATTTTTGTTGTACCACTAATGTCAGGTTGGGGTTGTAAGCAAGCAGGAGAGAGTGTAAACAAAGGGATGATGGGAAACAAGGGCACACTTACTCTGTGCTAATTTCTGATGAACTTCTTGTGTTTTGCAGAAACTATGTCCTAACAAACAAATGTCCTTGAAAATGACGTTTTATTTTCAATTTTAAAAATGGTATAATCATAACCAAAAGAACACTTTTAAAACAGGTCAAAATATGGTTGGATTCAGACATTAATGTTTTAGATACAAACTTTGTGCATGTTTTGAATTGTTTTATCTTTTATGTTTTCATCTCTATATTTCACTGAAGAAGTAGCGGTACAACAAGTTCTGCTTTTTTAAGCTTCTTTGACACTCCTCCAAAAAATGTAGAACTATACAATTTGATTAGCAGAAGTTAAAACTGTTTTCCCACAGAAGAAAAAAGAAGTTACACTTAAACCTTCTAAGATAAAACAGGTCGGTTTGCTCTTGACTGCTTGACTTGGGTTGGGTACAATTTTAAGTAACAAACTAAAGGTAAGAATAAACTTTTTAGTCGGATATGTTTGTTTGACACTTTTGAACTGGAATTTCATTCTGATATATTTTTTTATTATGGAAATTGAAATGTTTTTTTTATTTTTTTTTTACTTTTTTTCAGCTTAATATGCTATATTCCTGTGCATAAACTGAAAAAAATCTTGTTTTGATGAGGCATTTTTATTCTTTACAGATGAAATATTTTAAAAGTGCTCTTTGTTGGAAATAATGAAGTTTATGTTACACCCGAGCACAATCATTGAGAGGCACAACGTTTGCATTTATTTACAGCTGCAACATTTTTGCATTTTTTTTTAATTTACTTATTTATTTAAAGCTCTTTATTAGATATAAAGCTTAATTCACGAAGTGAGATAAAATCAGAAGGGTTAAGAGGAAATTGATAAATTCACACCAACCATATATGGAACTTTAGACATGAGCTGCACCACGAAAATGCATCCTGTGACAGAACACTAAAAACGGTACACTCCACATCGGATAAAAAAAAAAGAAAAGAGAATACTCTTACACTTTACTAGGTTTTTCTTTGGATTTGAGTACTGCCTTTATGCATAGCAACAAAATAGTAAAGCTACTGGTTGAAAATTGATTTTTAGTCAACATCATTTTCTTAAACACATGTCGGTTGTAGCTGATGGACAAACCAACCAAAAGTACGTATTTTATTTTAAATTCAACCATCTAATTAGGGAACAGAGTTAACAATGATCTTGTTGGAAAATACAAAACCTGAAAGATGGTCAAAATACCTTTGTCTTAATTCAGTTAGCACTTTTTTAAACAGAATACTAACATTTTCTGTTATTTATTTATTTGGTTCAACAATGATTATCTCATTGGCTCATATGAAAATGCTTACACCTCTGGAAGTGTGCAGATATTGATAATTTCAACAAAACTAAACGTTTAAGCTGCATTTCTAGTGTTTTGCTGTTGCACACGTGTCAGTTTCAGTTTATTTTCCCAATTTATGCACCCAATCTCCAAGAAAAAGGTGCAGACAGACAGAAACATTTCCTATAAATTTAATTTTAATTTTTTTATTCTTTTTATTTTTTTCAGAGAACAGGCTTCAGTGAAAATGAATGCTCTTATATTTGGGTGGTTAGTATTATTGACTCACACAAACAGTAAGTTCTTTGTTCTATAATAACACATGCTGCCCAACTGAATTCTATTTTATGACCTGAATTGTCTAATTATTTTTTCCCACTCTTACAGAAATTTCTTGTTGGTATTTTCTTCCTGATGTGAGAAATGAGATCACAGCTGAAGAAGGATCCTGTGTTGAAATCAAATGTGAATCCCTAAATTTTACTGTGGATACTGATGGTGCAAACTGGTTTTGGATGAAGGATCCACACTGGACTGACGGAGGCTTAATTGGGACTGCAATTTACAGCACTGATGAGTCATGGTGGTCTGTCAGTCCACTCTTTAAAAACAGAGTGACACATACAGGCTCTACACATGGAACTGGTGGAAGACAAAAAGCTGATCAACTGTTTAAAATTAAAATCTGCAATCTGACTGAGGTTGACAGTGGAGGTTATATCTTAAGATATTATGCAAAATATACAGCACCACAGTACCGGGACCCATTACATCACATTTATCTAACTGTTGGTGGTAAGTACAACAAAAGAAAAACAAATTGTCATGAGAAAGGATCGAAATGGAAACAAACTGATTTTTTTTTTATATTATATGGTGTAAATGGGAATTTGTATCATATTTACGTGTTTTGTCTTTTCAGTCGTTCCTCAAGTTGAGATTCTGATTCAGAATCAGAGTGAAGGAACATTACAAGACATCAAAGAAGGAGACAACATCACTCTTGAGTGTAAACTGATTAAAAGCAACCCAGAACCTGACATCTTTTCCTGGCATAAAGATGGGAAACACCTTAAGAATGGTCAGATTTATGAATTGATCAGGATCAAACCAGAGGACAGAGGCAGATACACATGTGGAGCCAGAAACAAGTTTGGTTGTGGAACGTCAAAGTCCATTTATCTTGAGTTTAAATGTAAGTTCCTCATGAATAAGTGTTTGATTCCATTTTTCAATCTGTCATCATCAGCAGTGCTCTAATGATAGAGAAATGTTTTACACACGTATTTATTACAGATGAAAATTGATCAAAATCATGTATCCTAAATTTCTCTCACCAACAGTCAACATGAGCACGGCAACAATTTTGAGGATTTTGTTTGTTGTCCTGATTTTGATCATCATAGTTGTTGTTTTCTCTCTGTACAGGTAAGAAATTTAGTAGTTTCTTCAACAAACAATTCAAACAACTTTCCCTGTTTAAATTGCTCACATGATCTATGTCTATAAATTATTCTCACCACACAGAAAGAATAAATTACTTCAGCGGGGAACTACGAACAAAGAAGTCTGCAGTGATGTGGTGGTAAGAAAGTCTGCAAGCATTGATTGAAAAAAGATGTTGTCAGTCACAAATTTGGGTGTGAGAGACGGATGTTAAAAAGTATAATCCAGGGAAATACCATGGTTCAATTAAAAAAAAAAGATCTTAATGCAAAAATTAAGTACTTAACATCAACAAACAAGCATGAATTCTATCAGTGACAGACCTGTCACATTTTCTTTAATTCTCAAACTTGCTATATGTTTTAAAATGCACCTATTTGAACTTGTTATCTGTGTAAAAACATCTGTCCACATCTTTAAATTGTAAGATGGAAACTTTTCCACCATGTGTGTAGCTCAGTGATAGCCCCAGAACATTGCAGCTCTTTGCAGGACCGAATTAGCTAAAAGAGTGTATTTAAATCTGGTGAAGATCTGCAGGAAGCGTTTTATCTCTATCATCAAACCAGGGTACATTATTTTTTTGCCTATTATACAAATAAATTCATCAAAATCAGACAATGTGTTTGTTCAGACAATGTGTTTAATTTTCTGTCTCTCAAAGTTGAGGTTTATTACATCCTGAAAATCTAAATTTATTTTCTCTTTGTAGGAACAAGAAGTCCAGATGGATGATGAGGACATCAATGATGAGCATGCAGCGGAACCTCTGGATGCATGTGACTGGGTCTAGGAAATTTAAGACCTCATAATATATTTTTGCAGACAAAGGCAAGATTTTTGTTTACCAGATCTGCTGAAATTAATTGAAATTGTGCATTATTGAGTAAATACGACAGTTAAAATTTCTCCAATGCATTCTGAGAGATTGGAAATAGGAAATTATGATTCTAAATAGGAAAGAAGGCAACAAGGATTAGTTCTAAATTCTATTTATTTTCTTTAAATACAAAAACCTTTATTTTTTTCTGAGATTTAAGAAAGAGATAGGATTGAAGTATTCAGGTGTTGAGTTCTAGTTTTAGGAGCGTAAGAATACTTTCACAGGCGAGCAGGAGACGCCATAGGAGCGTAAGAATACTCCCACGAGCAGGGGCGCCGCTAGGGATTTTGGGCCCCATTAAAATAATTTTTATAGCACCCCCCAGTCTGGGACCCTAGAATCAGCCACCTATACCCTCCCTCCCCTTTTGGTTCTCGAGCCACAAGCGGAGATGAGGTTTGATCACACAGCGTGCAGGAGACTGTCCTGCACACGTGGAACGCTCCTTACTATTATTGTCTCAAAGACACCATGTTGTTTTCTGTATATATTTATAAATATTTTTCTTCTGTTCATTTTGCAAGAAATTATTGTATCAGAGCCTTCTTAAATATACTTCTTAAATATATACTTTGCAAGATTTAGTTGTGATTTAAATCTGTAAGTTTTAATGCTGAAAAAATTGTTTACATATGCAGCTGGCTTCATTCTGTAACTGCTGTTGTTTTATTTGTCTCTCACAGCATCTATAATACAGTTAAGATCAACTCAGTTTTGAACTGAGAAGCTGTTGGAATTGTTTTACTGCATATTATCATTGGAACAATTTGTGATTGTAAGTTGAACTGCTGTTTAAACAAATGAGAGAAATAATTACCAAAGTGTTTTTTGTATTTAACTAAAGCAATATTTTTTAATCTGTTTATATTTTGCTTTATATTTGTTAATGTTTTTTTTTCTTGGTAACTATACATTTCTAATTACCTTAAATATAATTGTAAAATGTATTGTTTGAATGTTTTAATTTTGTTCCAATAGCTTTTTATTAACATATCATCAATCAATAATTTTTATCATATATGTTTTATTACTGTAGAAATAAAACAATTCTTTCCTCTTCTGGCCAGAGGTGTCAAACTCAATCGCACAGGGGGCCAAAATCCAAAACAAACGTTAGGTTGCAGGCCGACAGGATAAACATTTATTGAACACACTGAAACTACATTTTAAAACTTTAAAAACGTAACTTTTTAACATTGACCGAAGTTCAGTTATAATTAGTTGACAGTTCTTCCTCTAAAAACAGGACTCAGACTGACTTGGACTAATCGCTGTCAATAGGTTATAAGCCCTAAAGATGTGCTCCAAAAAATCTCTTTAGGAGCAGCAATGTAACAGTTGTAGTCATCCACATAGAAACAAACTCTTCTGTAACCTCAAACACCAAACAACTCCATTGGTTAGTTGAAAGGAAGTGAAGGCGGGATTTAGCAAATGGAGGGAGGTTGAAGGCCCCGCCCTCATGAGTGTCTGACCTTGCAAATCAATTTGAATTTTGGCCTACTTAAAGTGCCACAATAAAAATGAGAATGCAGTACACAGGGGGGGCACTGTTGTGCAAGCTGATTTGAGTTTTGACACAAAATGTAAATGGGATTTTACAATGCAATAGATTTTAAGATACTTTAAAATGAATTTGAAGCAAACCATTTATTGAAATATCATTTTTAAATATTGAATTGGAAATTGCAAAATGTATTGTCATTTGAATTGTCTTCTAAGACCCATGAGAAGTTACAATACGATTGATTTTGTTTTTATTCAATATTTAATTTTTCGAATTGTGATATTGAATTGTACATTTTCATATTTAATTATTAATTGCACAATGAATTATCCCTTTGAAAGCTTGAATTGAATATTGAATTGCAATCAAATTGTGTGATGAATTTGCAAATTCAATTTTCAGTTAAATAATGCATAATACTTTGAATTATGGCTTAAAAAAACTTCCATAATGTTCAGAATTCTCACTCATGTGTCACCTCGCTCACCTCGAGCAAGAAGACCAATGACAGCAAGAAAACAACTGAATTCTCAAACTGTACGTCCTGAAATCACACGGTGTGAAAACTCCTAAACTCCTAAAGTGGTCAGACACTCCACTCTGTAAAAGCTCGACTTTCCTTACATCTTGGGGGACATCAGTGAAGATCTTCCGGAGATCTGATTCTACACTCTTCTCCTGGTTCTGCCAACTCTTACTGCTACCTAAGGCATCGAACACTCAGAATTTATGGAACTGTGGACCTGTGTGATCTCTGTGGTAATTATCAAAAGGGAAGTAAAAAGTGCCCAACAGCAGCAGAGAAAAATTTGGCCACAGTTTCATCAAAAATGGCGTTGCCTCAGCACGCTCGCTCCGCCAGCCGCTCCTTTGCTGCCATACTGCAAGCGTTAAACACCGCCGTGGATGAAATGACAGCTGATGCTGAGAGAATAGTGGTGACCGCTTTAGAAGAGGAAATTAAGTCTCACATCAAATTTTAAAATTTGGTACACACTTTGTGCCTGTTTTAATTTTATTTCTATATTTTAAGTTTTCAGTTGTATATAGTAATGTATAGGCATCATAATTTATGTTTGTAAGTTTCTTTAACACTCTCCACCCCCAACTTCAGCTGTTTTGCTGATATATTTGAATCACGGAAGTTCAAACTCCTGCAGAGCAAAAAAAAAGAAAAAACTGCACTAAAGCACTAAAACCTGCACAGATGAAACAGCCTGGTTTGCTTTTGCCTGCTTGACTTGACTTAGATATCATTTTAAACAACTCATTCTACAGGTAAGAATGAACTTGTACTTTGTCAGATTTGTTTTTTCTTTATATCAGTTTATTTTTAGTATTTTTGTACCAAAATGTCCTTGTGAGCGAATGTTAATATGAAAAACTAAATTAAATTATTAGACTTAATCTGATACATTTCTGTGAGCAAACCTGACAAAATACTGTTTTTAATTGTTTGTCTTCTCTTTTGCAGACACAAAGTTTAATTTTAAAACTCTTTTATTAAAAAGATGTTAATTACAAATAAAAGTT
>NC_050527.1:1016430-1025623 GCF_002922805.2 Oryzias melastigma
CTGATGCGGCCCGGCCTCAACTAGATTCTGTCTCCAGCGGCCCCCGGCTGATTTGAGCTTGAGACCCCTGGCTTAAAGTAAGACAAGTAGAAGAGTTAAGAGGAACTGAGCTCTTAACTCTTAAGAGTTGGTGTAAAATTCACACCAACCATAAATGGAACTTTTAACATGTAATGGACATAGTGTGATGTCACAAACACACAATACCTTATTTTTGATTTCAATGAAATGAAGTCATTTCAGTCGGCATTTTTCCAAATTATGGACTTCTCCATGTTGGAACTAGACGGTGTCAGTAATCAGTGATTGGTCCGAGTCGGTCTGAGTCAACATTTCTGTGACAACCACTCTCACTGATCAGGAATGAGTTTGTAGGAAAACCACACCTCTTCCACTGACAGTGGAGTCGGGAGAATCTGTCAAACGTTTTGAACATCACGATGAGGGCCAGCGAGCACCACATACTTTTACTGAGGCTTTCGATTGGTCAGTTTATGACTTGAATGACTTGTGATAAAGAAAATAAATAAATAAAAAATAATAGGTTTGGCAATAACATGTTAAAAAGAGGTACCAAAGGATGAATGGTTATTCTGACAAATATAAGGACTGAGTAATAGCTGCTTTTTTCTTTTCTTTTCTTTTTTTTTTTTTTTTTAGTAGAAGTCTGTGAAATTTCTGCATAGGACCAGCGGGTACTTCCTGTTTAGAATGCGAGTGGGGAGGGGTTACTCAGCCTAAAGTTGAAGTTTGCTTAGATCAGTGGCCCCAACCACCGGGCCGTGGATCAATTTCCACAAGAAACTATAAATTATACCTGTTTTTTTTTTTTTGATTCGGAAATGATTAATTTTGTATATCAACCGGATTCTCTCTATTAGATTGAGCGCTATAAGAAGTCCAGCGACGTGTAACGCGAGAAAAGTTGTATGTGGAACCCTTCTTTCCATTTTAATGGGATTAATGCTGTAGCAGATGAACAGACAGAAGAACAGGGGATTTCCACACACCATGCCTGTTCGCATAGATATGTGATTTTCATGAATTAATCTAATCTTTTGAAAAAGAAGAGGAGCAGGGCACAGAGAGTCGGGCTGGGATGGGGAGAGGAGGAGAAAAGGAAAGTTGTGCAGCACGTGCAAGAACGCACGTTTTGTTATAAATGTTTTTGTGTTAAAATGTTTCACTTGAACCTTTTGCATGGAGCTTCAAAGTAGTCTGATTTGTTTCCCATTAAGCATCAATAATCGATTTGTTGGTTACATTTTGTCCATGTATTGAAGTTTTTTTTTTCTTTTTAAACTCAATTTTAACCACTTCTGACATCTTTTAAGCAAAAATGTTTTTCACTTGTTACAAAATACTATCCGACCAAACTGAACAAACCTGGAGACGTTTTTTTTCTGACCAGTTTTCTTTTTTTTAAGAGAAGACTAAAGTGCAGATGTTTTTATTGTTTTTGTGTTGCAGAGATTCCAGTGAAAATGAATGCTCTAACATCTGGTTGTTTGGTGTTATTGACCCTCATAACAAGTAGGTTATTTCTTTGTTCTATAATGAAAACATGTTGTCTAACTGGATTATAGTTTATGAACTAACTTGTGTAAATACTTTTTTTCACATTTACAGACTTTTATTGTAACACAGCAAAGGCAAATCCTTTTGTGTTTGAGAAGACCCAGATCACAGCTGAAGAAGGCTCCTGTGTTGAAATCAAATGTAAACCCACAGGTGTTTCTGTAGATACTAGAGGTGCAGAATGGTTTTGGATGAAGAATGCAACCTGGATTGGTGGTAAAGGCTTCATTGGGACGGTCCTTTACAGCACTGATGATTCAAGATGGCCCGTCAGTCCACTCTTTAAAAACAGAGTAACACATGGATCTGCTGGAGGACAACAAGGACATCAACTGTGTCAAATTAAAATCTGTAACCTGACTGTTAGTGACAGTGGAATGTATCTGTTCAGATATGAAGCAAAAAATTCAGCCGATAAATGGATGACATGGCCTTTAGCTACCCTAACTGTTGGTGGTAAGTAGAAAGATCAAGAAACAGAAAAAATGCAGTTTAAAAAAATATATGGAATCAAAAACATTTTAACAACATAATATTAACATTATTGTCATGAACAAGAATGTACATTAAATGATATTATAATACTGGAATTCTGTAAATGTGGATTTGATAACAAATGTCACACAAGTGTTTTGTCTTTTCAGGCATTCCTCAAGTTGAGATTCTGATTCAGAATCAGAATAAAGGAACATTACAAGACATCAAAGAAGGAGACAACATCACTCTTGAGTGTAAACTGAAGAAAAGCAACCCAAAACCTGACAGCTTTTCCTGGAATAAAGATGGGAAAAACCTCAACAATTGTCAGATTTATGAATTGATCAGGATCAAACCAGAGGACAGAGGAAACCACACATGTGGAGCCAGAAACCTGATTGGTTCTGGAACGTCAAAGTCCATTTATCTAAATGTTAAATGTAAGAATAAACTAAGATTTTATTCCATGTTGGAATTTACTTTACTCCAATGATGGAGAAACGTTAAACTGTTACTAAAAATATCATGAACAGAAGTACTAGAAGTGACAACCGCTGCTTCAATTGGAATTTTGGGAAAATAGGAATTAACATCATTTATATACAGAGAAATTGGATTGGTGTCACTGTAACCTTTTAAAACTCTTTGAATTCAGATCCCCCCAAAGATGTGAGAGTAGAAGCACAGCCTGGATCTGTTGTGGTGGAAAATCAGACTTTCTCATTGAACTGCAGCTTCCATTCTAACCCATCCATCACCTCACTCACCTGGATGAAGAAGACCAATGACAGCAGAGAAATGACTGTGAGTTCTGAGAGGAGATTCTCTGTGAAATCTGCCAGTCCCTCTGACAGTGGATGGTACAGCTGTTCAGCTACAAATGATGTTGGAACAGAAAAATCCCAGCCTGTACAGATTACAGTTTATTGTGAGTATTGAAAAAAGGAGCAAACGTCAAACATGAACCACATGTTCCTAAACACAGATATACTAAACTCATAATGTTGATCTGCTTCATCTCTTCCTTCATTCTGTTTAGATGCTCCAAAACAAACAACAATCATCAAAGGTGAAGAACAGGTGCATGATGGGAAACGTTCTGTGACTCTGAGCTGCAGCAGTCTCTGTGATCCTCCTGCAACTTATGTCTGGTACAAAAAAAGAGAAAATGAAAAAGTCTACAATGGAAAGAACTTAACAGTGTCCTCAGACCAAGCAGGAGAGTATTTTTGTGTTGCTGAAAATGAGATCGGTCAAAGATCATCGGAAACTGTGAGACTGTTTGATGGTGAGTGAAAGATGATGATTTAATAGTTTGATTTATTATGACTTTCTGACACCATAACATAATAAAATTAAATATATATTCCTATATTTCTCTCACCAACAGTCAATATGAGCACTCCAACAATTGTGAGGATTTTGTTTGTTGTCCTGAGTTCGATCATCACAGTTATTGTAGCTTTTTCTCTGTACAGGTAAGAAATATAATCTTTCTTCAACAAACAATTCAAACTACTTTCTCTGTTTAACTTACTGACATGATCTATGTCTATAAATTATTCTCACCACACAGAAAGAATAAATTACTTCAGCGGGGAACTGCGAACAAAGAAGTCTGCAGTGATGTTGTGGTAAAAATGTCTGCAAGCATTGATTTGTGACAAAAAAAGATTTTTTTTTTTTTTTTGTCACAAATTCTGCGTTTTGTTCTACTTGAAAAGATGAGTTTGGTCTAAAATGTTCAATATAGTAACATTTCAGCTGTGAGAGACAGAAGTTAAAAAATATAATCCAGGAAATAACATTGTTTGATATCTAAAAAATATATTTTCATATCATGGTGCAGAAAATAAATATTCAACACCAACAAACTAGCATGAATAATGTCACATATACCCTGTCACTTTTTCTTTCTACCCTTTTAAAATGAACCTGTTTGAACTTATCTGTATAATAAACATCTGTCCACATCTTTGAATATTCAGATATTCACTTTTCCACCATGTGTGTAGCTCAGTGATAGCCCCAGAACATTGCAGCTCTTTAGAAGATCTGCATGGAAGAATGGACCAAAATAGCAAAAAGAGTGTATTTAAATATGGTGAAGATCTACAAGAGGCATTTGATCTCTATCATCAACGACCAGGGTTACATTATTATAGATTTTTATTGATCAAATACTTATTTTCTGCACATTACACAATTAAATTATTTGAAATCAGACAATGTTTTTCAGGACATTCTGTCTTTCAAAGTTGAGGTTTAATACTTCCTGAAAATCTAAGCTTTTTTTCTCTTTGAAGGAGCAAGAGGTGCAGATGGATCATGAGAGCATTAATGATGAGCATGCAGCTGAACATCTGGATGCATGTGACGGGGTCTAGGAAATGTAAGACCTGTCAAGTATTTTTGCAGGCAGAGGCAAGATCTGCTGAAATTCCTAAAATGATACATTATTCTCCAATGTATTCTGAGAAATCTAAAATCAAAAATTAGGATCCCAAATAGGAAAGAAGGCAACAAGGATTAGTGCTAGATTATACTTTTTTCTTTAAATTCAATCCCCTTTTTTTATTTGAGAAAGATTTAAGTGTTCAGGTCAGTTGAGTTCTGGTATTTCATTTTTCTGAACCTCCTACCATCACTTCTGTTAATCAGTCTGGATGTCATTCTGGGCAACATAATTTAGTAATCAAATCAACAAAAACAGCTGTTCTGTATATCTTCATTAATGTAAAACCAGTTAACTGTGCCCTGACCCCCCAATCCAGGTCACCTGCCAAATTGACCACTGTGGCGCTGGATCACGTGACACGGAACGATTCAGCAGCTGAGCGTGCTGTCGGACATTTAATGACTGCGCACACACTTCATTCAGCAAACACCGGTGAAATACAAACTTTTGTAGAGCGTGAGTAAAGCATGCCTACCTGTGCGCGTTTGTCATTCATCTATAGAAGAGGAAGCGGGTAAGAAAAGACTTTTTCCAAGCACCAGAAGAGCTGCACTCTTTTGTTTCCTGTTTGTTTGGTGTGGCAGTAGGCGCATTTTAAATTCGTTTGTGTGCACTTCAGGTACCAGTCGGACTTTTCAGTTTCATGCGAGTTGATGTTTAACCTGTAGGTGTGCACTGTAGCTTTGGTGAGTTTGTGGTGTGGAGTTTCAGGTAAATGTTATTAATCTTTGCTGATGATATTTTGGAGTAATTCTTGAAGTAATATTAATTTGGTGTATGAACTTGAATAAAAATGAAGGGTTTGATTAATTAAATTGAATAAAATTGTTATTAAATTAAGGTAGGAATTAACTTGAGTAAAAATGTTATTAAAATATGAATTCATTCAGCATGCATTTTAATTCAGTAATATAAGTGAATGTATTTTTTAAATTGGAGCACTTAAAATTATATAAATTATTGATTAAAGTTGTTTGTTTCTGTTGTGTGACAGAATTTGACATTGTAAATATTTATTCAAATTATTATGTGTGTTTTAAGGTTTTTACCTATTCACTGCTAACTAACAAAAATGGAAAAATAAATAAAGATTGGAATACAACATCAAGTGGCAGTCTGAGTAAATCACCCCTCTCCTTTGGAGGCTCAGCCATTTTTCAAGTGTAAGTAAAGCGCACAAAATTTGGAAACACTTGACAACCACTGTAGTTCATTCCTCTTCTGCCTTCTCTCAACTACCTTTGACTTCTCTCTCAAAACATCAACGATACTGGTTTCCCTTTCATATTATTAATACTTCTAAATGTTCTGAGATGTTTTTATTATTTGTGTTTTATTATTTTAGAAGAAAACAATCAGGTTTCTCCCTCTTCTGGATTTAAAGGGGCCATACCATAATTTTCTTAAGCCTATCAGAGTGAGCTATATCTATTTATATGGTCATATATTACCTTTGGAACATTTGATTCCTGAAGCTCAGCCTTCCGCTGCATGTCGCTTGTTTCATGACGTCATCCTAGAAAAAGCAGTGTCTCTGCATTTCTCCCATGAAAATAATCCAAACTTCTTCAAAGATGGCTGCACGAGTGCACGTACTATATATCTGCCTACAAAGGCAGATATATAGCCTTTGTATCACCTTATTGCTTCACAACGCAATCTCTTGCAGCTTCTGCACGGCTGTGCCGCACCAGGGGTGGAGGTCGGGGGTCTTAAAGGAGCCTACATTAACGAACACCTATTTGAGCTGGAATTTACTGAAGACAGGACATAACTGGAAGATATACGGTATAGCTCAGTGGAGAAACTGAGTGTTGGTGTTAGACTGGGGATGGTGCTGGCAGAGCAGACTCTTTCTGGAAGTGGCAGTTCACATCGTGCTGACGTCAGCACGTGGGTATGGGAGGGGCTGCTGCAGACAGCGCAGGTTTTTAGAGGATTACTCTTAAAATGGATCAAAATACTACTTTGGGGTAAAAACCTCAAAAAGTAGAATTTCCGTGGTATGACCCCATTAGACAGAAATGTAAAATGGATTGTTAGAATGTTATAATTTTTTTCCAAAAGTTTTTTATGTTATATTATCAATAAATCATTTTTGTTATTTGTGTTTTCTTATTTCAGAAATACAACAATTTTCTAATTTTCTTCTTTCAAAAATGTATCTTTTATGTAAATACATGACGCAACATTAAGTGATGCTGAAATTATGCTAAAAACAATAGTATTAGCTAAATGCTAAAAACAACCGAGACAGTCGTAGCCAGAGGGGTAAATACAGTAGTTCTGTGGCTGGCAACCGGCTCGCGCACAGACGCAGCCGGAGCGCGGTCGGGGAGCTTTCACGGGGACCCTATGCAAGTCTTCTGAACAACTTTCGTTTTGTGGCCGCTTGAATGCGCGCCGACGCAGCTTCCGACTCATGTTTGAAGACACGACAACAACACTTAAACCTGCAGTGTGAAGCCATCTAGGGTTCACCGTCCAATATGAGGATCAAGGCACAAAATGCGTTAACAAGAAGTGCACTGTCTGCAAGATTTAATTGCCTCATCTCTATATCGTACAATGTGGGGAAATACATCCAACATGACCACCCATCTCTGGCGTCATCACCCAGCCTGTCACCGTCAACAAAGTCAACAACTAAGGAGGTAACACAATCAGAACATCCTAGAGCCTTTGCGGCGGGGGCTGGGTGGGCCAGTTGGCCCCGTCTGGTGGGGGGGCTGTCCATTGGGAGTAGGGGCCCCATTAGGCACGGGACCGGGGGGGTCTTGACGGGTTGTGGTCTCTACTGATGCAATAGGTGGGGGCCGCGGCTGGTCCGGCCGCTTCGGTCCCGTTAGTACCTGACCAGCGCACCCTCGGGAGAGGTGCTTGGGGGCCAGGCCTGAGATCTGTCACTGGGACTGGCTCCTTCTTGACTCCTCCCTCCTTGCGGGGGGTGGGGGGCACGGGGTCTGGGGTTCAGCTCTCAGGGAGTGGGGCCCCTGGGCTGGGTGAGCTTGGACCCAACACTAGGGTGAGCGGGGGGACGGCGGTCCACCCTCGGGGGTCAGTCTGCCAACTGACCCCAACATATCCCCTTCCTCATACGAACATGCATTAGGGTGAAGGGGTGGGGTGCTTGTATTGCAGTGCGCTGCGGGTGGTGGACTACTTGCCGGTGACCCCCCTCCTGTGGTCGCTGCATGCATTCGCCCTCCCCTTGGTTTTTTTTGCACCATAGACATGTAGGACCCTTGGTGGGGGGGGGGGTGCTTAGACATCACTACCAGCAAGCAGTTGATGACCTCTCAGTGCCCTTCCCGCCAATTTTAACTGCATCATAGACATGTAGGGCCGTTGGTGGGAGGATGGCGGGGCATCTCTGCGAGCAATCAGGAGATGCCCTGTCAATCACCAATTTTAACTGCACCCTTTGGTACACACACCTCTAACACCACAAATATACACTCTAACAAACAAACACGCATACATCACACAAGGAAGGTGGGATCTTCGACATTTTGTCCCCTACCCCATCCCTGGCGGGGGGCCGGGGGCCCTCGGCCTGGTGGTCTTGTCTCTTGGGTGCCGGTCTCCTGGGCCCGGTGGCCTCTTCACGCCGGGAGTGGGATCCCCGAGATTTAAGATCTAGAGCAGGGGATCAATCTACATCAGAGCCTGATGGGTGTCCAGGTCTTGGTGGTGCGGGTTCTGGTCCTTGCTCTCGAGAACTAGTCCTCTCCAAAACTCCATGGGTGTGTCTGGTCGGGCCTTGTTTACATCACTCCTCCGGGGCCTCTGTTTCTCTTGGGTGCGCCTCTCCTTGGCGGGGGTGGGCGGACCCTTCCTTGCTCCCCCCTGGACCTCCCATGGCGGGGGCAGGCGGTTGTCTGGAGCATGGGGGTGGGTCTCCCTTGGGGTACCCTGGCTTGTTCCTGTGGTGGGGCAGGGGGATGCTCGGCACTGCTGGGTGGTGGTGGGCTGCTCTTCTGAGGTTGGGGGGGCTCTCCAGGGGTGGGGATTTGCAGCGATCCCGCGTGCCTTGGTCTGGGTGTTTGGACCTGGGTGTTTTATATATATATATATATATATATATATATATATATATATATATACTTTCCTTAATCTTGGGGGACATCAGTGAAGATCTTCCAGAAATCAGATTCTACACTCTTCTACTGGTTCTGTCATCTCTCACTGCTACCTGAGACAGGCGTGTCAAAGAGGCATCGAACCCTCAGAACTTATGGAACTGCAGACTTGTATGATCTCTGTGGAAGTAATCAAAAGGGAGGTAAAAAATGCCCAACAGCAGCAGAGAAAAATTTGGCTACAGTTTCATCAAAAATGGCAATAACTTGGCACGCTTGCTCCGCCAGCCGCTCCTTTGCTGCCATGCTGTGAGCGTTAAACACCGCCGTGGAGGAAATGAAAGCTGATGCTGAAAAAATAGTGGTGACCAGTTTAGAAGAGAGGAAATGAAGTCTCGCAGCAGTCATTTTTTTTTTGTCTTTCTCGTCTATTTGTGGTTTAAAATCCCTTTGATGGTTTAACATTTGGTAGACAGTCTGTGCCTGTTTTAATTTTCTTTCTATATTTTAAGTTTTCAGTTGTATATAGTGATGTATAAGCAGTGCCATCATAATTTCTGTTTGTAAGTTTCTTAAACACTCTCCACCCCCAACTTTA
>NC_050527.1:1025651-1028990 GCF_002922805.2 Oryzias melastigma
AAAAAAAAAAAAAAAAACACTGTAGCACTAAAACCTGCCGAGAGGAAACGAGGAAATAGCCTGGTTTGCTTTTGCCTGCTTGACTTGACTTAGATATCATTTTAAATAACTCATTCTACAGGTAAGAATGAACTTGTTCTTTGTCAGATTTGTTTCTTCTTTACATCAGTTTTTTGGGGGTATTTTTGTACCAAAATGTCCTTGTGAGCTGGAATTTTAATATGAAAAACGAAATTAAATTGTTAGACTTGATCTGATACATTTCTGTGCGCAAACCTGACAAAAATACTGTTTTTAATTGTTTGTCTTCTCTTTTACAGATAAAAAGTTTAATTTAAAAACTATTTTATTAAAAAGATGTTAATTACAAGTAAAAGTTTAGCGTTAGCGTTTATATGAAGCTGATATGTTTTTGTAAATGTTTTTTTTTGCTAGTTCTAAAGCTTGATACTTAAAGTAGGAGAAGTAGAAGAGTTAAGAGGAACTGAGCTCTTAACTTTTAAGAGTTGGTGTAAAATTCACACCAACCATAAATGGAACTTTGACATGAGGTGCACTGTGAAAACACATCAAGCTGTACAACACTCTAAAAACAAAAGACTCCATCTTGAATAGAAGTCAAGCAGAGAATATAATAACATACTTTACTGTACATTCTTTAAATTGAATGTTGCCTTTACCCACAAGAAGAAAAAAGGACAACTACTTATTGAAATTCAATTTTTTGTTCCTATTTTGTTAACATCATTTTCTTAATCACATGTTGCAACTAATTGATAAAATGTGTTTATTCAGCATTTTTTCAAATCAAAAGAAGACTTTTTTTTTCAAATCCCAACCATATAGTTATAGGTAAGAAAGATGTCCAGTGATAATGTCATTTAAACTAGGCTCTTAAGCTGCATTTCTACTGTTTTGCTTTGTATGCTGCTACACGCTTGTGTTGGATTTAGTTATTAACAGTATAAGAGAGCAATGGACATAGTTAGTGTGACATCACAAACACATAATACCTTATTTTTTATTCCAATGAAATGAAGTCATTTCAGTCGCCATTTTTTCCAAATGATGGACTTCTCCATGTTGGAACTAGGCGATGTCAGTAATCAGTGATTGGTTCAAGTCGGTCTGAGTCAACATTTCTGTGACAACCACTCTCACTGATCAGGAATGAGTTTGTAGGAAAGCCACACCCCTTCCACTGACAGTGGGCTCAGGAGAATCTGTCAAACGTTTTGAACATCACGATGAGGGCCAGCTAGCACCACATACTTTTACTGAGGCATCTGATTGGTCAGTTTATGACTTGAATAACTTGTGATAAAGAAAATAAATGAATAACAAAAAAATAGGTCTGGCAATAACATGTTAAAAAGAGGTACCAAAGGAAGAACGGTTATTCTGACAAATGTAATGACTGAGTGATATGCTTTTTTTTTTTCTTTTTTAAAAAGAAGTCTGTGAGATTACTGCATAGGACCAGCGGGTACTTCCTGTTTAGAATGTGAGTGTGGAGGGGTTGCTCAGCCTAAAGTTGAAGTTGGCCTAGCCCAACCACCGGGCCGTTGATCAATTGCCACCGGGCCGCACAAGAAATAATAAATTATACCTGTTTTTTTTTTTTTTTTTTTGATTCGGAAATGTTTCATTTTGAAAATCAACCGGACTCTCTCTATTTGAGCGCTATAAGAAGTCCAGCGACGTGTAACGTGAGAAAAGTTGTATGTGGAACCCTTCTTTCCATTTTAATGGGATTAATGCCGTAACAGATGAACAGAAGAAGAACAGGGGATTTCCACACACCATGCCTGTTCGCATAGATATGTGATTTTCACGAATGAATCTAATCTTTTGAACAAGAAGAGGAGCAGTGCACAGAGAGTGGAGCGGGGATGGGGAGTTAGGAGAAAAGGAAACTTGTGCAGCACGTGCAAGGAAGCGTGCACAGGGGAGGGGCGCTCAGTCTTAGTCACGAGTTTGAGTTCTTCTGTTTTGTTATAAAAGTTTTTGTGTTAAAATTTTTCACTTGAAGCTTTTGCATGGAGCTTCAAAGTAGTCTGATTTGTTTCCCATTGAGCATCAATAATCGATTTGTTGGTTACAATTTGTCTATGTATTGAAGTTTTTTTTTCTTTCTAAACTCGATTTCAACCACTTTTGACATAATTTAAGCAAAAATGTTTTTCACGTGTTACAAAATACTATCCGACCAAACTGAACAAACCTGGAGACGTTTTTTTCAGACCAGTTTTCTTTTTTTTAAGAGAAGACTAAAGTGTAGATGTTTTTTTGTGTTTGTGTTGCAGAGATTCCAGTGAAAATGAATGCTCTAACATCTGGTTGTTTGGTGTTACTGACCTTCATAACAAGTAGGTTATTTCTTTGTTCTATAATGAAAACATGTTGTCTAACTGGATTATAGTTTATGAACTAACTTGTCTAATTACTTTTTCTTACATTTACAGACTTTTATTGTAACACAGCAAAGGCAAATCCTTTTGTGTTTGAGAAGACCCAGATCACAGCTGAAGAAGGCTCCTGTGTTGAAATCAAATGTAAATCCACACGTGTTTCTGTAGATATTGGAGGTGCAGAATGGTTTTGGATGAAGAATAAAACCTGGATTGGTGGTAAAGGCTTCATTGGGACTGTCCTTTACAGCAATAATGAGTCAAACTGGTCCGTCAGTCCACTCTTTAAAAACAGAGTAACACATACAGGCTCTACACATGGATCAGCTGGAAGACAACCAGGACATCAACTGTGTCAAATTCAAATCTGTAACCTGACTGTTAGTGACAGTGGAGATTATCTGTTCAGATATGAAGCAAAAAATTCAGCCGATAAATGGATGACATGGCCTTTAGCTACCCTAACTGTTCATGGTAAGTAGAAAGATCAAGAAACAGAAAAATGCAGTTTTGAAAAATATATGGAGACAAAAACATTTTAACAAAATAATATTAACATTATTGTCATGAACAAGAATGTACATTAAATGATATTATAATACTGAAATTCTGTAAATGTGGGTTTGATAACAAATGTCACAAAAGTGTTTTGTCTTTTCAGTCGTTCCTCAAGTTGAGATTCTGATTCAGAATCAGAATGAAGGAACATCAGAAGACATCAAAGAAGGAGACAGCATCACTCTTGAGTGCAAACTGAAGAAAAGCAACCCAAAACCTGACAGCTTTTTCTGGAAGAAAGATGGAAAACACCTTAAGAATGTTCAGACTTATAAATTGATTAGGATCAAACCAGAGGACAGAGGAAACCACACATGTGGAGCCAGAAACCTGATTGGTTCTGGAACGTCAAAGTCCATTTATCTAAATG
>NC_050527.1:1029837-1039461 GCF_002922805.2 Oryzias melastigma
TGTTATTTCAATTAGCCAATCAACTGATGTCTAATGTCTGCTTCTGTTTAGACTTTCTCAGCAGACAAGCCAATGACAAAGCAACAAGGACACATGGACGATGATTACCTCAACTACCCTTCAACTCACTTTAAAAATAAGCCAAAGTAAGAATTTAAGTTTAGTTCTTTTAATAATAGAATTACATGAAATGTGATTTGCATCATATTCGATAAAAATATGCTAATCTAGGTGTCTGAAGTCTAAGATACCAGAGGAGGACGTTGTGTGTAGAAAAGTCCGTAAAGCCAAGCCTCCCAATAAGGTCAGAAACACCAAAAGCATTTTATTTTCCTGTACAATACCCAGCTCTACCGTATACAGAGAGGCAAAAAAGTATTTGACTGTAAATAATTCTGTTATAGATACACTTCAACTGAGATAGACAGAATGTTAAAAAGAATTTAGGAAATTCTTGTGTGATTTTGAAATAATCTATTTATACAACGGTGCAGAAAAGTATTTAGCTCCTACAAATAAGCAAGAATTTTGTCCCTCACAAATGTGTTACTTTTTCTTTATGAAGCTCTTCTATCTTTCACTTATTTCCTGTATTAATGACATCCGTTAGAACTGGTTATCTGTATGAAACACATGTTCACACTTGTAAACAGTTTCCATCATGACCAAAACCAAAGAGCTGTCAAAGGAAAGCAGGGACATTCTTTACCCGAACATGATTGTGACCTAATCTATAATAATCATTCAGCTTGGTGAAAATAAATCAACTGTTGGAGCAATTATTAGAAAATGGAAGACACATAAAATCACTGAAATCTCCTCCCATCTGCAAAATCCCATCTGGTGCAGAACAAATGATCTTGAGAATGATGAGAAAATAGCCCAGGATCTCCAAAAGGTTCTCTAGAGACAATCTGGATGATCCAGAAGATGATTGGGAGATTGTCATGTGATCCGATCAGACCAGACGGAATTCTCTGGTCTAAACACCACTTGCTGTGTTTGGTGGAGAAGAATGCTGAGCTGTCTCTCAGGAATATTAAACCCACTGTAAAGCATGAGGGCGGAAACATCATGCTGTGGGACCAAAATATCAGCTAGTGTAACCAAACCTGCTGCAAAGCTACAGGAAACATTTAACCTCTGCCATTACCAACTGGGTTTACATTGGAAGGTATTAAGGGGAATTTTTGTTACGGACCAAATACTTTTCTGCAAAATAATACAAATAAATTATGTATATGAATTATTAAAAATCATAAACTTAGATGTGTTCCTGGAATGTGTATTTACTTTCCTTCTCTCACAGTTGAAGTGTATCTCTGAACATAACAAACCTCTTAAAATATTTTTAAGTGATACTTTTTTTTATGGCTGTTAAATACATTTTGCCCCACTGTATTACATCTTCAAGAAATAAAACTCTGTGAAAATTTAACATTACTTTCTCTTTGAAGGAACAGAAGGAGCAGATGGATTATGGAAACATTGGTGATGTTCATGGAGCCAAACCTCAGAATGTTTTTAACTCTGACTGTGACACCAGTGAAGATGCTGTGGAAGTCAAATACTCACAGGTGAACTTTAAACCAAAGCCTGGACACCAGAGAACCAAGAACAACTCCAGCAACTCTCAGGAAGAAACTCACTATTCTCAGATCAAATATAACACCTGAGGAGTATTTTTGCAGGCAGAGACAAGAGGCTTTACCAGAACTGTTGCTATGATCACAGAAAGTCATTGAAATGATGCATTATGGAGAAGACGCGTCACCGTCCACAGCACCTCCATCCAGGTCTACAGCCCTGTCACCAGCCACTTCAGCTTCTACACTTCCCTCTTATGTGAAATGTGATGTAGGTTTTCCTAGTGGGATCTATTGAGCACTGATTGGGACACTTGTCCAAAGCTTAGTCCCTGATTGATTGAAGCGACGCAGAGACCTCGCCAATGTTCAGATATTTGAATTGAAACGGCAATGAAACGACTGTGAGACACAGAGGAGAGGCAGTTTTCAATTTTTTGATATTTTGTTTTCGTTTGTAAATAACGATGTAGAAGAAGTGCCCCCATGAATTCTGCTTGTAAATTCCTTTGATAAAATACCTACCCTCAAAATGTGATATGAAAATTTTGAATAGAGGAAGTTAAAACTGTTCATACGCAGCAAAGAAAAAAAAAGCAACACTTAAGACTGCAGAAATTAAACAGAGTGGTTTGCTTTCAACTGCTGTTCTGTACTTGGGTGTGAATTTAAATAATGCACTTTAAGATAAGAACAAACTGCTCCTTTAGCTGATACCATACCTATATATATATATATATATGTTGGCATAAATAGGGGTGTGTGCTTCTCTTTTTGGCCTTTTTTTGAGCCAGATTTTTAACCTGAAAACTTGAGATAACTTTGTTGGCCTTAATCTGCTACATTTCTGTTAATAAACTGAATAAGTCCTATTTTATGATGAGGTGTTTGTCTTCTCCTCTACAGATGAAATGTTTTTGTAAAAGCACTTAAAAAATGTAAAATTATAAATAAATGTTTTGTTAAACCCATACATAAGCACTGAGAAGCACAAAGTTTTAATTTATTTGATGTTGCTACATTTCTATAGTTCTATATAGATGATGAGAAATATAATTTTTTTTCTTTTTTTTTGTAAGCTCTAAGGGTTAATGCCTAAAATGAGAGAAGTAGAAGAATTAGGAGGAACTTAAGAAATTCTCACTAACCATATATTGAATTTTTGACATGAGCTGCACCTTATAAACACATCATGTTACACAACAGCAGAGGTCACCAACCCTTTTCCCATACCCTTGTCACAGTTCATAAAACTAGGCCTACAATTAAAATCGTATTATATATATATATATATATATAACCTTAACTAGATACTGGTGCGTAATCTGAATTATCTCCCTTTTCATAGAAGACATTGACCCTTCTTGAGTGATTGATTGAGCAGTACAGGTACCGGTAGTTCAAAGACATTATTTCAAGGGTTTTTGTTTCTAGATGCAAAACAGACATTGTCTTTGGACTGAAAGTAATTTGTGTTTTCTGAATGATACCAATTTTTGATATTTACAAAGGTAAATCTGGAGGTAGTTAGCTGCAACAAATGGTCATGAATAAACGTGGGATGATCTGCTGAGACCAACAAAGTAACGGTTTCTGAATGACTGAATAAATGAAATGGTTTATTTCAAGCAATCAGGTCATAATACATAACATATAACTTATTAAATCACAAGTAGATCGCTTGAAAGGGAGTGGAAGGAAGCGAACTTATATAATCCCACCCCAATTTGACCATGCCATTTTCTCTACATGAATTATCAATATCCGGTTAAGGACTTATACAGTATTTATTTATATTTATATACTTTTTTTTTAGCACATGCACATTTACTGGCATGAGGTAAACACAAGAATATCCATTCAAAATCTTTGTTCCAGTAAAACAGATTTGTTTTTCTTCCTTTTCCGAGAAAACTAAACATATTCAAACTCTCACTCAAGCATTTCCATTACACCATGTGCATGAAACATAAATAGCTTAAAAAAATAGAAAAAAAAAACTTGTATCACAGTGCAGTCTATTTTGAGCAGTTACTTTAGAGGGGATGAAAGATTTCTTGTGATTTAAGATATTTAATTTAGAAATCTTGATTCTAGACCAAACGTTTTTACAGACACCACCCATTTGAAACTTATGCTTGAAGTATTTGCTTGCTTTTGCTCCTTCAGACCTCACATTATTAAACAGGAATATTGTGGTGCAGCGGCAGGGTGGTCGACCTCTGATCAGAAGATCGCAGAGGTGTTCAGGGTCCTTGAGAGAGACACTGACCCCCACATCGCCCCTGGTGGCTATGGGCTTGTGCTAGTGTTACCTCAGGCTCACACTGGAAGTGTTCAAGCTCAGGTGCGACACAGGGCCGGTTTTGCTATGGCCGATGACTTATATTGGCCACTAGATGGCTGCAGCCACAGGCTCTGCTGCCAACCTCGCAAAACTCCAAACTCACTTAGGTTCCTGTGATAACTCGCCATGGTGCAGGCTGAATAACCTGGTGTTGAATGTAAACAAGACCAAGGAAAAGATCATTAACTTCCGGCAGACTCCACCTGAACATGGTTCCCTCAGAATCAGAGGTCAAGTCGTGGAGAGAGTGGAGAACATCAGATTCCTGGGAGTACAAATCTCAAAGGATCTGCGATTGACATCCAACACTTCAGCGATAACCAAGCGGGCCCAGCAGGGACTGCACTTCCTAAGGAGGCTGAAAAAAGCTTCTGTCATGACCAGCATCCTCAAAACCTTCTAGAGAGCCATAGTGGAAAGCGTTCTGACACACTGCTTGTCCACTTGGTTCCCCAGTTGCAGTAAGGCCGACAGAAAAGCCCTAGAGAGAATCGTCAGGAGTGTGGAGAAGATTATTGGAGTCTCTCTCCCCTCTGTTCAAGATCTCTTCAAGAGCTGCTGCAGGAACAGCAATAGCCACGGACTCTTCACATCCTCTCCAGAAGTTTTTTGAACTGTTGCCTTCAGGCAAAAAACACAGAAGTTTAAAGGGCAGAACCACCAGGTTTACCAACAGTTTTTTTACCACAAGCTGTCAGACTACTAAACAACTAACTTGATCTGTGTCTTTCCTTAGTCCCCCCTGAAGCCTGACGTCATGTTTGGACCTGTCTTTTCTACTTTTTATTGCTCTTTTATTCATATTTATTAGCGTTTTACTTGTATTTTAGATTATTATTTAACACTCTTATATTATTGTTTTGACATTGTATATCGATGTATTAACTTTTGACTCTCACAGTCTCAGAAAATGCAATTTCTCTCTCTCTATCCATCTGTCTGTCTATCTATCTTTTTAAGAAGTACAGTAACTCCCCCCCTTATTTGGACTGAAGAAATGCATGAATATGGAGAGTCCCCATCTCACTGCCCCACCACCAAGGCTTAAGAATGTCTGTTACCGAACCATACTCATCAGAAACACTTCTCTCTACGGTCGCATTAGCATCCATCACAGCTCCGTTAGCTTCCATGCTAACGTTGGTAGCACCAGGCTGCACCCGGGGTTGTAGTTGAAGTCCCGTGAGAATCACATTATGCATCCGTACTTGTTGATCGTGGATTTTTCTCTCCAGGAGATCTTGGCGATTATCTCGTTGTTCGTTACTTGCCTTTTCCTGTTGGAAATCTTCCATGAGTTGTAACAGTGGTGATAGCTTAGCACCTGAAAGAAGAGCCGGGGAAAGTATAGCTTGGATATCCGCAAGCACGATCTTGAGCTCTACCAAATCGGCTAAAAATTTTTCTTCGGTGCCATGTTCAACTCTCCTTAATGCGGTAGTTGCTTGGTGATTAAAGTCGCCTGTGAGCAACTTTGAAAGACTTTAAAAGCCGAAGAGTTGGAGACATGCGTCTGCTGCTCGTGACCTGGAACCAGGAATTACATAAAACCTTGTTTCAGCTGCATGTATGCTATTCTGGTCTCTACTCAGCATGTACGGGTTCTTCCAGAGAGCTTTAAATGCTTTTTGCAATTTTTCAACTTGAGTATTTTAGGACTATGCCCACTTTAACTACTGGAAAAGAGAAGGGATGAAGAGGAAGTTGAGAAATCTACAGAATAGCTCATTTGCGCTGAAATAGATTGTGGAAGGTGACCCCACATATAAGGCCGGCAAAGATAGAGTATACACCAGTGCTCTTTGTTGGAGCAAGCCTCCTTCAAATGTTCGCGCGTGCACTGCAGTTTTGCTGGACCAAAGTGGTGTTGATTCCACTTTTGCACATTTTTTGGCCCTTCAAGGAATTCTCTCTTTTTTTTGTGACTTTTTTAAAACTTTTTTTTGAAAATTTGTTCTTAAATCGTGGAGCCCTGAAGGTATAATTGAGCTGTTTGTTTTTGGTGAGTCAACTTCAGGTTTATTTTCTGTTTATACGTTGTGTTGTTTATCTTTGGCCTTCTTTCGTTATTGAGAATCAGTTGTTTTTCTTGTTCCATGGTGTCTGGAGCATCAGATGGTGAACTGATTGGTGATAATTTATGTTTCTTGTTCCACGTCTTGCGCACCCTGACCTTCCCTGTCACTCCACCGCATGGTTTTGATCTGGTTTTGGTAAGCTCCCACCTCTGCACTTTTAAATAACTTAAGTTGTTTAAACCTTTTATTTTTTTACTTAGTTTCAAACTAAATTGTAATATTGCAAAAAAAAATGGTACAGGAACGTTTTAAATAAGCAGTGGTTTACAAACACAATGTTTGTTTTTGTCCAGGTTGAACATGAATGCTCACATGTTTTGGTGGTTGGTGTTTCTGTCTGTTGTGAAAAGTAAGTTTGTTTTATTTTATTTTTTTTCTCTTTGACCTCCTTTTAAGATTTTATTCGATAATATTTGTGTTGAAGTTTAAAGAATAATAATACAATTTTACTTTTACAGATGTGTTTTCCAATCCCTTTGTTTTAGAGAAGACCCAGCTCAAAGCAGTGAAAGATTCTTGTGTTCACATCAAATGTGAACCCAAAAGTGCTGATATTTCTGTTGAAGGAGCGGACTGGGTTTGGTTGAAGGATGACATCAGGACTGGAGAACACGGCTTTACTGGAACTGTTATTTACAGTACTAATGAATCAAAGTGGCCTGTCAGTTCACTCTTCAACAACAGAGTAAACTTCTCAGATTTTTCACTCAAAAGTCAGAAAACATGCCGACCAGAACAGCTCTGCAACATTTTGATCTGTGGACTAACAATAAATGACAGTGGAAGCTATTCGATGAGATTCTTTGGGAAATCTGAAAATCCAAAATGGATGACAAACCCAGCAGCAAATCTAACTGTTGTTGGTAAGTGGAGAGCATGTTTTAAATTATGGCAACAATAGAAATTTATGTTTAAAGTTTGGTAGTGACGAATATTTAAAACATTGTCAAGAACAATTCAAGTTTAAGGTTGACCCTATAGGTCACTTTTTTGCATCCCTTAGTAAAAAGTAGTCTATGTAATTGTACTATAAGTATACCTAAAGTGAGCCTGCATACTCAAAGTTTGCTTTTCATATACGATCTGCATATTGTAAACTTAAAATGTTCCCATTTACTCTTAAGTTATACTTCCTACACTATACATACTTACTATATTTATACTCAAGTATATTTAATAAATTCAACTTTAAGTGTACTATTTTTGCTAAGTTTTACAGAAACAATTACAATAAATTGAAATTCACATAAAATTTAAATTTGTTATAAGATATTTAAGATCAGGATTTTTCAAATTTTTTTGCAAATATTTCTAAAAATTGTAAAAAAAAAAAAAAAGAAAGAAAAAGAGTCCATAGGACCAAAAACCGTTTTAAAGTTTCAAAACACCACTTTTTTTGCTTAAAAGCTAAGTTTTGTAGAAAGAAAAGTAAAATAAATCAGAATTTTACAGAAAAGTACAATCTGATATGTCCTCAATCTATTCAAATCTCCAACCTAAAAACTACAGTATTCCTATCAGGAATTATTTAATTTTATAAGTGATGGATCAATTGCAAAAAAAAAAAAAAAAAGTTGAGGTTCATGCTGTGCATTGTTGCTTCTTTGAGAATTTTTTTTAATACAAAGATACTGAAATTTTTCCATTCTTTAGCATTTTGGTATGATCATAATACATTTCAAAGGAATGTCTGTATAAAATCTGTTAGTCATTTGAGTTTTCCTTTTTGACATTATTTACTTTCAATTTCATAAATTCTGCCCCTTTTTATGAAGATTCTATCCACACTTTTTGTCATCTACTTCCTGTTTCTTAGATAATCCGTGTCCAATCACGTTTGAGGAGCCACCTGAGGTGTTGGACTCTGAAAAGGTCACGCTCACATGCTCCACGCTACAAACATGTCCTTCAAACCTACGAATCGACTCTTCATCTGGAAAACTCTCCCAGAGTTCTGGACAAGCTAAGAGCATTTCATACAGTTTTCCTGCCATTTGGAAAGACGACGGGCGAGAGTTTTCCTGTCAAACAACAGATAACAAGGACAAATATTTGATCAAGAGAGTTCGCCTCACTGTTAAAAGTAAGTTGATCAATTATAGAACTTTAATTCAGTTGTGATAAAATATCACAACTTAATACAGTTTAGATGGAAAAAAATAAACACTTATAGCCAAAAAAGTAATTCCTTGCTAACTTTTTTATAGACATCTTCCAGCAGTTTTTTGTTTGCTTTTTTTGCCAGAAACTAAATGTTTGTATGTGTTCGCTAATAACCTTTTATGTGTGCTAACTTTTGTGCTGATCTTTAGCGGCTCCTAAAGATGAAAAAGGAGATATCACATTACATATAAAAGAAGGAGAATATGTGGGTCGTATTTGCAGTCACCCAAGTGCAGATTCCAGCACCAAGTTTTACTGGTTGAAAAATGGCCAGTGGTACAGTGAAGGAGCTCATCTCAAACTTGCATCTGTAAAAGAATCTGATTCTGGATACTACAATTGTAAATCTAATATCCCAGGAAGCAGCGGATCCAGAAAAGTTTTCATTGATGTGTCATGTGAGTACCTAATTTTATCTATTTCTACTTTTATTTTATTCCAGGTAGGATATAATGTATTCAAGAAAAAGTAGTTTCAATTCAAAATAAATGTATTTATTGAGTGAAAAGTTTCTTTTTAGAAAATAATCGGGGCAAAAAACTTTTTAAAAAGTAGTTGTTGAAGTGTTAATACTACTAGAAATCTTAACAAAAGACATCTTATTGGAGGAAAAAGGGGCCGACTCTTTCATTTGACTCTTTCAAAAGTCAATAGACCTTTACGTAGTTATAGAAATTTTTGCAAGTCTTATGTTCATTTTTTCACCTTAAAAATACATCTTTTAAAAATATAAATAGTATTATTTAGAACATTTACTTTAATGGTCTTTTTCATATGTTTTTGTTTATGTTTGAATAAATTTTGTTAATTTATTTTGGTGGAACTTTACAAACACTTTTAACATCATTTTTATAAAGCTTGAACTTTCCAAAAACATGTCTGTTGAAGGCACTGAAGCATTCATTGTACTTTATAGTCAAAGCTCAAACCTACATCAATTGGCAGAAATGTTCATCCTTGCCAATTTCATAATGACCTTCACACACAAATGTCTTCCAATACTGATGTTCCACCAGTATCATCATGTGAGGATAAAATGAAATAATACAAATATGAAAAAAAAAACCTGTATTGTGTTTTACGTGGATAAGAATACCTTTGTATATTATAAATCTTTTTTAAGAAAAGTAAAACATCTCCAAAATACTTAGATTAGCAAGATCTACAAAAAATAGCAAAACACGGTTTTAACTGGTTTTAAGAACTTTATTTATATTCATAAAACCGTTATGTTCTTTAAACAAAAACATATAATGGATGTGATAAAATAAAAAAAAAGTTACATCTTTTCGTTGATTCTCTTGTCTGATTTGTTGCATCTCGTCCCACAGATAAACCTGAAGTTGAGGTTCAGATGAAATGGCAGAATCCTGATAGAGGTTTCAAAGACATTAAAGAAGGAGATGAGATTACTCTAGAATGTGTAGTAAAAAGAACCAAGCCTCAGCCG
>NC_050527.1:1042052-1061515 GCF_002922805.2 Oryzias melastigma
AGGCATTATTTTTTATTACTGAAGTACCGCAATAAGCACCGAAAGGGAACCGAAACCGAAACAAAAGAACTGCGGTAGCACCGGAACTGCATCAGAACCCATCGGTGCCCAACCCTACTCCACCCTCCACATTGTTTCCAGCTCTTCTGTCAGCCCTTGAAATTTCTTGATCTCCTCATATACGTCTTGATATATATTCATCCCCTGGTATTGTTACATCTTCAGTCTTCTTCTACTTAATGTTCAGTACTACTATCTCCAGTCTGTCAGTCGTTAAAAGTTTGTCTTTTTCTGAAAGTTCCAAAGATCTTCAGCTCGTGGGTCCTTTCATGTTAGATTTTGTCAGGTCATCTTAGTACATGTGCACTTTGAGTCCAGTCTGCTGTGAAAGAGCCTGTTCTGTAGGGATCTACTCCTTAGATAATGCAGCTATATAAACAAGACTTAGGATCAGAAACCGTCCGAGAATATTAAGGTGACCAAAGGAAGAAGTACAGAGCAGATGTTAAGGCACCAAAATTTCTAAGCATACATAGAGGGTACCACCCTCTCAAAGGAAGGAGATCAAGGTCTAGAGAGCATAGGAGCCACTATTTAGACTGAAACTTGTGTTCTAATGTTGAGCCCTAACAAGGGCTAGAATAGGCTATCCTACAGGATGGCACTGAATAACTCATCCTGGAAGCACAAGACCAAGCCTTAGGCACTAATAAAGACCCAGATCTACTAAACCACACATGACCCAAGGTGTGTAGGCTGATCAATAAGACCCCTGAAACAATCCAGAACATAACTGCAGGGTGTAAGATGCTGGCTGTGAAAGCTTGCATGGAGCACCACCACGAAGTGACTGGAATAATATACAGAAACGTGGACAGAATATAGACTGGAAACCCCAAAGTCAAAATGGGAAACACCTCCGAAAGTGGCAGAGAATGAGAAAGCAAAGATCCTGTGGGACTTCCAGATACAGACGGACAGGATGGTAATGGAGAACCAACCAGACAAGCCAACAGATCAAATCAATCAAATGTCTCAATGAGGTCTTCTAACAAGCTTACTCCTGATTGGTCAGAGAGGTCACCCCAGAAGAAACATTAACATTAACTTAGACCACTTCATACTAATCACTAGTTACTGATGTTGTGCCCTCAACATGGCAGCATTCATATTACAAAAAAAGGGTGACTACCTTGACTGAATTTAATTGGAGCAGGAAATGAACAATTTTCTAATGCTGACATCACACTCCCTCCAACCAGCTCTCACATTGATGATTTCTACATGTTGCCTTTTGATGTTTTTTCTGCATGAAATCAGAACAAACTTCAGAGGTAGATTAATTATTTTTCATGTTTCTGAATAAATTGCAGGGAGACGACGGGACAAGCAGTGACAAACCTTTACTCAGACACAGACAGCGGTGAAGGTCAATTGAAGGTTGTTTTGATGCAGGTGACCTTTACGCTCAATCTTGGACAGCAGGAAGCACAAGAAGACTTCAGCCTCTATGATGATCCTTAGCATAATTAGATCAAAGTCTACTTTAATGCTTTATCCTGCTTTAATTATTGTTCCTTCTTTATCTTGTTTTTTTTTTGGCTGTAAAATGTTTGTAATCAAAGTTTGTGTGAAAATATTTGTTCAATTTTTTGAGTTCCTTATCATGAAATAGAACTTTAGTATACCTGTACTTTCTTTTATGTGCATTAATCATATAAAAGTATCTGTGTAACTTAATTCCTGACCTCACTTTAAACAAGACAGTTTAAAATTTTCTGCAGAAACTGTAATAATTTTATACAACAATCTTTGTAACTGCTGAATGACTGCTATACTAACTGTTTTAAAATAAATAAAGAAACTTGAGATAAATACACTTTTGTTAAAATTCTGTCTTTTTTATTCTATTATTAAAGAGAAAGAGCTTTTAGACTGAGGATAACATAATATTTTATGTTGAAGTTATAGGTGAAACAAAACCAAAACACACAGAACACAACATTGGGGTTTTGTCCTGTTACTAGTGCTTCTTTCTGTGCAGGCAGTCCGGGGCTCCTCCCTGTGCTCTGCTGCACGCATGGCTGTCTGCACTCAGCTGATTAGGCTGCTCCATATTTAAGTTGACTGCTTTCCTTCCTCAGTGTTGGTTTGTCTCGTATGTTCTCCTCCAGTGTTCTCCAGCTTCCTAATTAAGTTTATTTATTGTGGCTCTTTTAGTTTTCCCTCTCATTAAGTGATATGTGGTTATTAAAGACTCTTTTTATGAACCTGAGTCTTTGTTTGGTCCCTGCATCTGGGTCTCTGACTGCAGACCCATGACACCCAATGAAAAATATGTTTTGACGTTATTATCCACATAAAAAAGCCAAGGTCTAAATTCTGTGTGTGTTACTTTAGTGGAAGGATTTTGTGAAGAATTCATGAAGGTCAGACTAAATGTTTTCTGCAACACTGAAGAAGTTTTTTTTTTTTTTTTTTTTTTTAATGGAAAACTCTTTGCTGGAAATTTACAGAACTAAAAAACAGTTAGCTGAGATCATGGTAGCATGTTTCATTGAGCTTCAGAAGCCTGGGCCTTTGTTGAAACTCTGAGTTCGTGAACTCCAAATTCAGGAAAACTCTGAGTTTTCGGTTTCACCTCACTCACCTGGATGAAGAAGACCAATGACAGCAGAGAAATGACTGAGTTCTGAGAGGAGATTCTCTGTGAAATCTGCCAGTCCCTCTGACAGTGGATGGTACAGAGCAGGAGTCTAGGCAATAGAAGTCGATTTCAGAGGATCAACCAATGAACGTTTAGATCCCACCCACTTTCAGTGATTGACAGACAGAGTTATTATTCGGAAAAAGCTCATCATGAAATAAATACGTCGTTCTGAAAAACAGCATTGTGAAATAAAAAGGACACTTTGGAAAACAGTAATTTTGAAATAAAAGCTTCTACAAAAAAAACCCCCACATGATTATAATAATATCCAACATGAAGAAAAAATTATTATGATATATATTTTTATTATGAAATGTTTTTAACATAAAAATTATGTTTTAAAGTAAAAATGACACGTATTTCATAATAAAATGGTCCTTTTAAATTTTAATGAAATGTTTTTCATAATAAAATGGTCAATTATTTATTGAAAAGACTTTTATTGGAGTGTTGCTTGATTAAATAATGTTGTATTTATTTATTTGATTAAGAACAGTTTGGGCTTCCATACGTTTTAACACACGGAAGTTAAACAACTTGATCTCTGAGGCTCCGCCTTTCGCTCCTTGTCAGTCCCACTCATTTGACGATGTCATCCTTGAGTCTAAAAAAAAAAGGTGGACGTGCTGCTGTTTACAAATCCTTGCCAGGATTGTTCACGTGTTCAACCTTTTTATTTTGGTAATCATTTTTGTATGAAAGCCAAGTTTAACACTTTTACTGCTGCTTTGGTACAGTGGAGGCCTGCTGCAAAGCGGTTACTGGGGACGCTGCGGCTACAAGGTACAGTGAAAAGTGTTTTATGACAAAAATTGTTGGTAAAACAGTGTGAGAAGTAATGCATATCATGTTAAAAGTTATTTTTATGAGCCTGCATTCATCTGACCTCATTTTAATAAGCTGCTGTTGCATCACTGCTCCATGTTTGTCCGCTAATGACCGGCTACGGTGGCAGCAGCAGAGTAAGACTTGGCCACAGTTTCATCAAAGCTGCTGCAGATGGTGATGCCTCAACACGCTCACGCCTTTGCTACCATGCTGTAAGCGTTAAACACCGCCCTGGAGGAAATGGCAGCTGATGCTGAGAGAATAGCGGCGGCTGCTCTAGAGAGGAAATGAAGTCTCACATCAGTAATTTTATTGTGTTTCTTGTCAATTTGTGGTTTAAAATCCCTTTGATGGTTTAAAATATGGTACAAACTTTGTGGCTGTGTTGATTGTCTTAATATATTTTAAGTTTTCAGTTGTATAAGCACTGCCACAATAAATTATGTTTGTAAGTTTCTTTAATACCCCCCGCCCCATCTTCAATTATTATGCTGATAAATTTGAATCGCGGAAGTTCAAACTCCTGCAGAGCGAAAAAAAAACAAAAAACACAGTAACACTTAAACCAGCTGAGATGAAACAGTCTGGTTTGCTTTTGCTTGCGTTGACTTGATCTAGGTATAAATTTAAATAACTCATTCTAAAGGTAAGAATGAACTTATTCTTATTCAGATGTTTTTCTTTATATCTGTTTGTTTGGTATTTTTGTACCAACATTTCTTTGTGAGATGGTTTTTAATCTGAAAAATGAAAATGAATTTGTTAGACTTATTCTGATACATGTCTGGGATTAAACTTGATAACAAATCTGTTTTTGTTGATGTGTTTGTTTTTTTTTCACAGATAAAATGTTATTTTTCCAAAACTCTTATTTAAAAATGTTAATTACGAATAAAAGTTTTCAGTTAAACCAGCAGCACAACCAATGAGAGGCGAAATTTAGTGTTTTTCTGAAGCTGCTATCTTTTCTTTTTTTTCTTTTTTTGTTGGTAGCTATAAAGCTTAATGCTTAAAGTGAGACAAGTAGAAGAGTTGAGAGGAACTGAGTTCTTAACCTAAGAGAGGTGTGAAATTCACTCAAACCATAAATGGAAGTTTTGACATGAGCTACACAGTGAAAACACATCATGCTACACTACAGTCTACAAACAATAGACTCCACCTTAAATAAAAGTCAAGCAGAGAATATAATCTCATACTTTACTGGACATTCTTTTCATTTAATGTTGCCTTTAAGCACTGGAAGAAAAAAGAACAACTAATGATTGAAAATCTTTTTTTTTTCTTAACATTATTTTCTTAATCACTTGTTGCAACTGATGGACAAAATGTAATTATTCAGCATTTTTTTCAACCAAAACTACACATTAAAAAAAAAAAAAAAATCCAAGTTTCAAACATACAGCTATAGGTAACAAATATGTCCAGACAGTGATAATGTAAAAAAAAAAAGTTTTTTAAGCTCCATTTTTACTGATTTGCTTTGCACGCTGCTACACCCTTGTTTTGGTTTGAATCATTGACAGTATAAGAGAGAAATGGACATAGATAGTGTGACATCATCACCCATTGGAAAGCCACACCCCTTCCACTGACAGTGGGCTCAGGAGAATCTGTCAATCAAATGTTTCCAACATCGAGATGGGGGTCAGCGGGTACTACATGCTTTTACGGAGGGATCTGATTGGTCAGTTTATAACTTGAATGACTTGTGATAAAGAAAATATATTGTAACAAAAAATAGGTTTGGCAAGAACATGTTAAAAAGAAGTACCAGAGCAAGAATGGTTATTCTATCAAATATAATGACTGAGTAATAGCTGTTTATTTCTCTATAGAAGTCTATGAGATTTCTGCTTTCTAGGACCAAACTTCCTGTTTGGAATGCAAGTGGGAGGGGTTACTCAGTCTATGGTTGAAGTTGATTTAGATGACATGACCTTTTGGGAATCCAGTCTCAAAGTGAGCTGGCTTGTTGTTGCCGTTAAGCAGCTCAAAACTCTGAGGTCTTATACACCAATTTTGTTTTCTTTCTTTGTTGTTCACATCATAACTGTAGGAGCTGCATATTATTTTCTCATTAATTGGGTGAGTTGCCGTAGTTACTCGCTGTATTAAAGGGAAAGTTAAAGTTCCACTATTTGTCACACACCTAGGTGTGTGAATTTTGTTCTCTGCATTTGAGCCATCAACTACGGGAGCGGTGAGCTGCAGACACAGCCGCACCCGAGAACCATTTGGTGGTTTAACCCCCCAATCCAACCCCTTGATGCTGAGTGTCAAGCAATGGGTCCCATTTTTACAGTCTTTGGTATGACTCAGCCGGGATTTGAACCCAGGACTTTCCAATCTAAGGGCAGACACTGTACCACAAGGCCACTGAGCTGGGTTGGGTAAGATGTGGCTCCTCACCCTGTCGGTAGGATGAACAACTGCTCACTTGTTAGGAAGAGGAAAATTTGGAGCTATTTTCAGTGTATTGCAGTAACATACATTATTCTTTGCTCTAACATACTGACATCATTTTTGTTTCTCTTTTCAGTTTTCTCTCAATAAGGATAATTTTAGTTTTAACCCTTTAACACCAAAACTTTAGCTCAATTTGTCTCCATTAATATCCTGAATTTTCTCTTTTTTTTCTTTTTTTTGGGAGGGGGGGGGGTATCAAATTGGTGAAACGGCAAACGATTTATAGTATATAGATATAGTTTTCTTTTTTTAAGAAAAGACTAAATGTTTTTGTTGTTATTTTTGTGTTTCAGAGAGCTTCAGTGAAAATGAATCCTCTAACATTTGGATGTTTGTTATCGACCTTCACAGGAAGTAGGTTTTATTCTTTGTTCTGTAATGAAAACATGTTGTCTAACTGGATTATAGTTTATGAACTAACTTGTCGAATTACTTTTTTTCTCATTTACAGACTATTATTGTGACCCAGTGAAGGATAATCCTTTTGTGTTAGAGAAGATCCAGATCACAGCTGAAGAAGGCTCCTGTGTTGAAATCAAATGTAAACCCACAAATGTTACTGTAGATACTAGAGGTGCAGAATGGTTTTGGATGAAGAATCCAACCTGGACTGATGGTAAAGGCTACACTGGGACTGTCCTTTACAGCACTAATGAGTCAAAAAGGCCCGTCAGTCCACTCTTTAAAAACAGAGTAACACATACAGGCTCTATACATGGATCTGCTGGAACACAACAAGGACATCAACTGTGTCAAATTCAAATCTGTAACCTGACTGTGAACGACAATGGAAATTATATGTTCAGATTTAAAGGAAAAAATGCAGAGAATACATGGATGACAAGGCCTAGAGCTAACCTAACTGTTGTTGGTAAGTAGAAAGATCAAGAAACAGAAAAATGTAGGACTAAAAAATATATGGAATCAAAAACATTTTAACAAAATAATATCCACATTATTGTCATGAGCATGGATGTTAATTAAATTAAATTATTATACTAAAAATCTGTATATGTGGATTTGATAGAATTAATGTCAGTGTTTTGTCTTTTCAGTCGTTCCTCAAGTTGAGATTCTGATTCAGAATCAGAGTGAAGGAACATTACAAGACATCAAAGAAGGAGACAACATCACTCTTAAGTGCAAACTGAAGAAAAGCAACCCAAAACCTGACAGCTTTTCCTGGAAGAAAGGTGGGAAACACCTCAACAATTGTCAGATTTATGAATTGATCAGAATCAAACCAGAGGACAGAGGAAACTACACATGTGGAGCCAGAAACCTGATTGGTTCTGGAACTTCACAACCAATTTATCTTGATGTTAAATGTAAGAATAAACTAAGATTTTGTTTCATGTTGGAATTTACTTTAACCTTGTTTCTTCACAACTGCTGAAAAAAAAAATGTTCTTTACAAAACTGTAATAAAAAAAAATCATGAATAAAAGTATTAAAAAAGACAAACGCTGCTTTAATTAGAATTTTGGAAAAATAGGAATTAACATCACTTTTATACAGAGAAATTGGATTGGTGTCACTGTAACCTTTTAAAACTCTTTGAATTCAGATTCCTCCAAAGATGTGAGAGTAGAAGCACAGCCTGGATCTGTTGTGGTGGAAAATCAGTCTTTCTCATTGAACTGCAGCTTCCATTCTAACCCATCCATCACCTCACTCACCTGGATGAAGAAGACCAATGACAGCAGAGAAATGACTGTGAGTTCTGAGAGGAGATTCTCTGTGAAATCTGCCAGTCCCTCTGACAGTGGATGGTACAGCTGTTCAGCTACAAATGATGTTGGAACAGAAAAATCCCAGCCTGTACAGATTACAGTTTATTGTGAGTATTGAAAAAAGGAGCAAACGTCAAACATGAACCACATGTTCCTAAACACAGATATACTAAACTCATAATGTTGATCTGCTTCATCTCTTCCTTCATTCTGCTTAGATGCTCCAAAACAAACAACAATCATCAAAGGTGAAGAACAGGTGCATGATGGGAAACGTTTTGTGACTCTGAGCTGCAGCAGTCTCTGTGATCCTCCTGCAACTTATGTCTGGTACAAAACAAGAGAAAATGAAAAAGTTTCTGCTGGAAAGAAGTTAACAGTGTCCTCAGACCAAGCAGGAGAGTATTATTGTGTTGCTGAAAATGAGATTGGTCAACAATTATCTGAACCTGTGAGACTGTTTGATGGTGAGTGAAAGATGATGATTTGATAGTTTGATCTTTATGACTTTCTTCAAACCATAAAGTGTTACAATTATATATATAATCCTACATTTCTCTAACCAACAGTCAACATGAGCACTGCAACAATTGTGAGGATTTTGTTTGTTGTCCTGATTTTCATCATCACAGTTATTGTAGTTTTCTGTCTGTACAGGTACGAAACATATTTTTTCTTCAACTAAAAAAGCCCACACACTTTAAACTATTGTCACTGTTTACTCGTATGATTTTGATCTATAAATTAATCTCATCACGCAGGAAGAAAACATTGGCACAGCGGGGAACTGTGAACAAAGACGTCTGCAGAGATGTTGTGGTAAGAAAGTCTGAATGCATTTGTACTGACAAAAAAAAGTGTTTCAGTCACAAATTCTGCAATTTGTTCCACTTGAAAATATTAGTTTGTTCTGAAATGTTAATTATAGAAACATTTAAGTTGAGAGAGACAAAAGGTGAAAAACATAAAGAAAAAATTCCAGGAGATAACATTGTTTGATATTTAAAATATGTATATCAACATTGTCATCGATCAAATACTAATTTTTTGCCCATAATAAAAATAAATTATTCAACATCAGACAATGTTTTTTCTGGATTTTCTTTTTTAACTTTCTGTCTCTCAAAGTTGAGGTTTAATACATCTTGAAAATCTAAATTTTGTTTCTCTTTGAAGAAGCAAGAAGTCCAGATGGATCATGAGAACATCTATGATGAGCCTACAGCTGAACATCTGGATGCATGTGACTCGGTCTAGGCAATCCAAGACCTGACAAGTATTTTTGCAAAGACAAAATCTGCTGAAATGTATTAAAATGATGCATTATTGAGTAAATATGTCAATACAATTTCTACAATGTATTCTGAGAAATCTGAAATAAGAAATGATTAGTGCTAAATACTTTGTTCTTTAAATCCTAACCCCTTTTTTCATTGAAGAGAGGGGCGGGATTAAGATGTTCAGGTCAGCTGAGTTCTGGTGTTTCAGATTTCTGAACCTACTATCACTGCTGTTATTCAGTCTGGATGTCATTCTGGAAAAAATGATTTAGTAATCAAATCAACAACAACAGCTGCTCTGCATATTTTCATTAATGTAAAACCAGTGACTTGTTTCCCAACTGTTACGGCTGTGGCCGTATTTGGTTTTGAATTTTCTTTTGGTTTAGTGGATTTTTGTCAGAGTGGGACTTCTTTGTGTTTTGTGGATCTTTGTTTGTGTGTTTTTCTGTTGATTTGTTTCAGGTGTGGTGCTGGAGGTGTGGTTCCCCATTGGTCGAGGCCAGAGAAGGAAGCCTTCAAAATCACCATGTGGACCTCCAGACCATGTGAAGGGAGCTGGGCTGCAACCTGTCTCCACTGCAGCCCAGTGAACTTCTCCACCTGTTTTACTTTGTGCACTTTGTAGTTTCTTTGGTGTTTTGTGTTAAGTGCCACTCTGTGTTCTGTTTTTAGTGTTGGTTTAAGTTAAGTGAAGCTGTAGGGGTGAACTGCCATTTTATTTAGTAAATGTTTTCTCCTGTTTCTGTTAGTCCAGGGAGGTTAGTATTTGTTGTTATTTGACTGTTTCTTTTGCAGGTAAGCTCCCTGGGTTGAGTTAGTTGGGGTTTTGTTTGTTGTTTTGGCCTTGGTTCACCCTGAAGCCTTTTGCTTCACTTTTGGTTATTTTGTCATGTAAATAAATTTGTTATATTTTTATGGAGACACTTGTTGTGCTTTTGTTACATTTCTTATTTAATTTACCTTTATGTTAGGCCCCAGATCCCCTAGACAAATTGGGGCGTAACACCAACCACCCATCCAGGTTACCTTCCACACTGACCACTGCAGTTTCCTCCTCTTCCACCTTCTCTAAACCAGCTTTGACATCACTCTCAAAACAGCGATACAGCTTTCTCTTTCATATTATCATCTTATCAATACTTCATAATGTTTCTCCCTCTTCTGGATTTAAAGGGGCCATGCCATGATTTTCTTAAGCCTTTCAGAGTGAACTATCTCCATACATATGATCATATATTACCTAAAAAACAAACAATTAATGAAATATTAGTTATTTTTTTTTTAGCTTTTTCCCTACCCAGAAGTAAAACAACTTGACAGAGGTGGGACCAAGTCATCATTTTGCAAGTCCGAGTCAAGTCCCAAGTCTTTGTCCTCAAGTCAGAGTCAAGTCCCAAGTCGAGTCACAAGTCAAGACCAACAAGTCTCAAGTCGAGTCACAAGTCCTATACTATTAATGTTTCAAGTCATTTCAAGTCATTTAAAAAACAATGTAATATTCATTACACAGATCTTGTTTGCTTTCATGAACTGTATTTTTCAAGCATTTTAGCTAAATTCCCATTTCCAAAATCCAAAATAATTTATCTATAACAAAAACGCAGTTTACCACATTTGAAATGTGGTAAGATGAAGACAGCAGGGAACCAGGGTAGTCTGGATATTTAAGGGGTCATACCATGATTTTCTTAAGCCTTTCAGAGTGAACTATATCTATATATATGATCATAGATCACCTTTGGAACACTAAAAAACACATTTATGAAATACTACCAGTTATTTTCTTCAGTTTTTGTCCCACCCGGAAGTAAAACAACTAAATTCCTGAGGCTCCGCCTGCTGCAGCGTGTGGCTGCCGCCCATTTGATTTCATTCTAGAGCCAGCAGTGTGTATTCGTTTTTTCCTTCAAAAATAAATATCCATTTTTTTTCAAAGATGGATGCACATACCATATATCTGCCCTTAGTAGGCCCAGCCATCACTACACTTCGTCACAACAAAAATACACTCGACGACTGTGCCCAATGGGGGGGTCTTAAAGGAGCCCCGCATCTAAAGTAACAAACTGTTTGAGCTGAAATTTATTCAAGACACAACTGGAAGATATACGATATTCTGCATCTAAAATGAACGTGTTTTTTTTCTGATCATCATTAGCTCTGTTGAGAAATTGGGTGTTGGTGTTAGACTGGGGGCGGAGCTATCAGAGCAGACTCTTCCTAAAAGGGGCGGTCTCACTCTGTGACATCAGATCATGAGGACCCGCTCGTTTTCGTGGGTATGGGAGGGGCTGCTGCTAACAGCGCAGTTTGTAGAGGATTTATGATAATCAGAAATGCATGAGTGAATCAAAATACCACTTTGGAGTTCTTTATGTGAGGAATGAACATTAAAATACACTTAAAAGCTCAAAAAGTTGGTTTTTCATGGTATGGTCCTTTTAAATCCCCTCACTACAGACCAGTGATGTGCACTTAAGCCTGTGGGTGATGAGGTACTGACTCTTTCAGTCTGATTTATAAACCAGTATATTTATCAACTTATGATTCTGTTTCATATCAGCATGTTTTTTATAAACAGAGCAGATAAAAGAAGAAGAACTGAGGAAGAATGTAAAATGCAGAGTGGTTTAGTTTGACTCCAAAAAACGAAACAAAATATATGAATAGTATATCTAGGTTTATGTTTAACATTTCTGTTGTGAAATTATTTTTGTTCTTTGGAAAACTATATATATATATTTTTGTATTCAGTACAAAATTTCTGTCAACTTACTGTCAAAATATCTCACATTAAGTTAACTGGAGTTAAGTTAAATTCTGTATTCAAGACAGAAAAGTAGGATTCAAAACAAAAATGCTAAATGTAAAACTAAATTTGGTATATATATAGGTACATATATTTAGAAAGTGACTATTCACATGAAATTTTATATATAAATATATATTGCAAAGCTATGCATAAAATATTACTTTGTTCACACTGTACTTGAACAGGAAATACTCTGAATACAGAGATTATAAGTATATTCATGGTTACATTCATTAGAATCAAATAAATTGTATTTATGGTGGACAAATCTCTTTTTTATATAGCAGGTGAAACAGTAAAATAAAGACATGCAAACTAAAAACTCTTAAAGCAGTAAATGTAAATATTTTGTCAATGAAAAAAGGAAGGAACAGCAAATATTCAAGAGGGAATGTGACCCCCAGAGAAAGATGATGCTTTTTTCTCTGAAACACACCACAAAGCTTAAAGCAGCAAAAGTAGTGAACCAAAGGGAAGGAAAGAACCCTCATGCAGCATCTCCGAGAATTCTATATTACGTTTGCTGGATTTCTACCAGAAAACAACCGAGCCCGGGTCCCAGCAGCCCTGCTGTCCCGCTATGATCGCTCACGTCCCGCCCAGATCCCAGGTAAAGATCTGAGCGGTGGAAATGTCCAAATCACCTGTTGTCACTCTGTGATTATACCGAGCTGCACGGTGTCACAGCTTACAGTCCTATTCATTTAACTGTGACTAGCGGTTAGCCGCTAAGCTAGCGTCAGCTTTCACTCAGAACTTACTTGATTTTGTCACTCAGAACTTACTTGATTTTGCTGCTCCTACAGTCAGATGAAGTTGGTTGTTGTTGAATCTCTGTGAGTAATCCTTTAATCCACATGCTCTGCGAACTGCAAACAGTTTGTTGTAGACAATCTATAAACTTTTATGCTAGAACTAAGAACACTGGCAGGAAATCGCGGTTTTAAAGGGGAGGCGGGGCTTTGTTTTTCTGCAATTTGATTGGTTGGACTGTCACATCAATCAAAAGTGGCTCTAATTTGATTGGATGTTGGGCCGACACACAGATGTAAACATACACGGACAGAGGACCGCGGCGAGCGGATTTTTCTCGATATACTTATAATATACTTTATAATCCGTGGATTTAGGGGAAAAATAGCAAGTCTTTCCGAGTCAGAGGGCTAAAGTCCGAGTCAAGTCACAAGTTATGTATATCAAAGTCCGAGTCAAGTCACGAGTCAGAGGTAGGAAAGTCCAAGTCGAGTCTAAAGTCGTCAAATTCATGACTCGAGTCTGACTCGAGTCCAAGTCATGTGACTCGCGAGTCCCCACCTCTGCAACTTGATTCCTGAAGCTCCGCCTGGTGCTCTGCGTGTGGCTGCCACCCGTTTCATGACATCATCCCAGAGAAATCCATGTGTCTGTATTTCTCCCACGAAAATAATCCAAACTTCTTCAAAGATGCATGCACATACGATATATCTGCCTTTAGTGGGCCCGGCCATCGCTTCACTGCTTCACAACACAAACACACACGGCTTCTACCCGGCTGTGCCGGACGTTCTGAGTGTTGATTTTTACGTGCTGCCTGTTCCTATTAAATCAGAGCTCCACAACCTCTGAGCCGCAAACAGGCGGTGCGCCACTCTGCGAATTCGCAATAAGTACACTTGGATTTATTTGCTTTTAAATTATAAACCTTAACAATATACTGATGTGTAGCCCAACTGGTCTCCTTTTTCATATAATAAGTGAAACAGTATTGATGAATTTATTTTGGATTTGGAAATGACTTATTTTAAGTAATCAAAGCAAAAATAATGCATGAACAAGACAACCAACAGATGTTTATATTCATCCAAAGTTATATCAAACATAGGATAATTAACCTCAAACTGGTGGAAAATACTTGTGCTTTCACCAAGCTATCAATCCAATTATTACTCTTACTCCTAAACAAAAAATATTTGTTATTTTGTATTTAGAATATGACACAACGAAACTATAAACTACCAAGATTGTCTCAAGAAATTCAGTAGATTGCGTAAAAGGGACTGGGAGGAAGATTTAGTTACTCCCAATTCTGCATTGCTTAAACTCTTCTTAACTTTACAGGTGTAAGCAGGAATTATTTCTATGTTTTTTTGTATCATTTTTTTATCCAGACGTAACTTAATAATGTAATTAAAGTATTATATTTTCTCCATGACACCATGTTTTCTCTTTAAGTGTATATATTTACAAATATTATTATTCTGCTTATTTTACAAGACATTCCTGTATCAGAGGCGTCACGATATTTTGATATAAAGAAACTGCTTCTTAAAATATACTTTGCAATATTTAGTTGTGATTTAAATCTGTAAGTTTTAATGCTGAAAACGGTTGTTTCATTTCTTACAATAACGGCTGGCTCCATTCTGTAACTGCTGTTGTGTTTATTTGTCTCTCACAGCATCTATAATAAAGTTAAGATCAACTCAGTTTTGATTGAAACTGAGAAGCCGTTGAAATTGTGTTTTACTGCATGCTAACCATCTTTCATTAAGAGTTGGGTTGATTATTGAACAAATTATTAACATTATTAGCAAAGTTTTTTGTATTTAACTAAATCAATATTTTTTTATCTGTTTATTCATTGCTTTACATTTGTTAATTTTTTTTTCTTTATCCCTTTAATGTTTCAATAATCTTAAAAGGGCCATACCAGGATTTTCTTCCACCTTTCAGAGTAAACTATATTCATATATATGATCACGTATACCCAGTGGCGGGCCGTGCATTTCACACCTAGGCCTTCAGTAGTGCTCCATCTGAATCAATCCAACCCTCAATAACTATTTTATGGCAATAAAACTTCTACTGCAGGTACAGCTGCCACACACACACCAAAAGCATAAAAAATAACCTGATAAAATTTCAATATTATGTAGGGATATAGTACAATTTTACTCACCAAAAATCCAGATTATTTAAACACAAAATCCATCCTTTCTATCCTCAAGATTTCAATCACTCTGTCATGCAGAATGCATGCGTTTCGCAGATGGAAAGTGTTCCGTGGCTGTGATAAGCTGGAAAAGACTCCATGCGGGAATTGTTCTGGTATTCCTGAAACCTCTGGTGGTCGAGGAGGGTGACAAACATCAGTTTTTGTGAACTTGAAATCTGGTCTGTGTCTGGAAAATAATATTGTCGGTAGTGCGCGTGAAGATTTTGCGCTGCACCTCTTCGTGCGCTCGGAGCGCCCGCGGTGCGTTCAGGGGCCTCGTAGATTTCCTCGTATCAGCTTCACTCCCGCTCAACGGAGTCAGGGAACTCCTTTACCCGTGCCAGACAAAACTGTGCTACAACTTTACCCAAAAATCGGACGACGAGACCAGCAATGTGATCGGCTCGCTTTCCACTGGTAACATCTTCAAACCCGACACGCCGCTCCTCGACACCTGTGTCCGTCACATAACGCAGAACCAGAGCGAGCTGCGCTGCGGTACTCGCGTCTGTCGTCTCATCCACCATAACAGACACAAACAGGGCTTTAATAACTTTAATAATACTCCTCCGATCGCACTGATCAGGTTGTTTTGTCCACCAAACACGTCATTAGTGGACAGGTGGAAGTGTAAATCTGTGTCACTCTCCGTGATGACTTTCCTCTGTTTGTGGATCCAGCGCTTTCACCGCGCCTCCGAAATGAAGGTACCGCTAGTAGTTAGGACTGAAAGTGACGGTCAAATCCTTCTCCCGGTTGTGACAGGCTTCCTAGCTTCAGAGTTGCCCGACTTTGCTTAACAATGTCTAACTTTTCTTGAAAAGTCCGTCTGGAAAATGGCTTTGGCAGTAAAGCTATTAAATCCACTCGATACATTTGCTGGTGCAGCTCGCTGAGTCGCTACAGATGCAGTTTGCTAGCTCTGCCTTGTACACTCTCCGACTATCCAATCAAAGCGCGTGAAAATGCTGACGTTTCCGTTCGCCTGCTAGAGGGCCTTTGTGTCGCCTACTCCAAATCTGATTGGTTGAAGCAACAGTTTGGTCGACAATTATTTTATGCTACAGGGCCCGCAGAACTGATTGTGAAGGCCTTCAGGCAGATTTCTTTGACCCTAGCAACAAATGGTGCTGCAATGTGATTGGTTAATGCTTAAATAGGAAAATACACGTCTGGAAGCAGCGCAACCAGGGAGACAGCAATGAAAGGACGAAGACAGAGCATTTGGAATTATAGAATACGTATTCACGGAAATAAATAATAATTAATATCAGTCTGTGATTCAGATATTTTTAGGCCAGCAGAGAAGGCCTTGCAGGCCCTGACGGCCCGCCACTGCGTATACCTTTAGAACACTAAAAAACATAATATTTATGAAATATGAGTCATTTTTGTGGACCGATTTAACACACGAAAGTAAAACGACTTGATCTCTGAGGCTCCGCCTTTCGTTCCTTTCAGTCCCACCCATTTCATGATGTCATCCTTGAGTCTGCCTCCCCGAGCCTCCTCAGCGTCCCTGCTTTCTGTTTCTGACCAAACTTTGTAAACAAAACCATGTGACTAAAGATCTCTTCAGTCATTGGCCAGCAGCAATGGGGGCGGGTCAAAATAGAAGAGGAAGATGGATGTGCTGCGGTCTTCTAATGCTTGCCAGGATTTTTCCTTTTTCCAACTTTTTATTTTGCAGATCGATTATTAGTGTTTGTATGAAGGCCAGGTGAAACACTTTTTACTGCAGCACTGATACAGTGGAGGAATCCTGCATGACAGTTACTGGGGATGCTACGGCTACAGGTACTCACAAGCTAATAGGTGTTAGTGACATGTCTGTGAGATTGTTGGTAGAATCAATGTGGATTATGCTAAAAGTTGTTTTAATGAACCAAAATTAATCCAACCACATTTTAATGAGTTTCCGTGTGTCATTGTTGTGGTGTTATGGAATTGTTTTTAAGAGAATTGTGCTGCAACTACAATAGAGCTTTTACGATGACGGCAGCAGCACCCCACACGTGTGCCACGTAACAAGACACAGAAAAGCAAGTAATACATTTTTAGTGGTGTTAAAATAAACATTCTAATAAGTGAACATCTGGACCAATTATTTCCTTTTGGCTTACATGAAAATCTAATGCTCTACATTTATACGCGGCTCACCGATCACCTCATTTCTAACGTGTTTAAATCACGTGACTGTCGGGTACGGTGGCCGTTTGGTTCAGTTGTTCCGCTCATGTTTCGTTTCGTATTCAGACTGAGGAATCTCAGAGCAAACAGAAGTTCAGTCTGATTGAAAACGGATCCAACCACCACAAAAGAGAAGTCAGAGAGCGTTTCCTGGTACACCTGTGGTGCCAAGGTAGTTATCCTCTGCCAGGATACACATTCTGGCAGGGGATAACTACCTCAGCACCACAGCTCTGAGGAGAAGGTGGGTGTGTTTTCAATGTAGTCTGGGGGCGGAGCTTGCAGCACAGATTCTTCCTGGAGGGAACGGTTGGCACCGTGCTTTCGTCAGCACGTTTCCACCCGCTCGTTTTCGTGGTTATGGGAGGGTCTGCTGCAGACAGCGCAGGTTTTTAGAGGATTACTCTTAAATGCATGAACGGATCAGAATACCAGTTTGGGGTTCTTTATAGAGTGGAATGATCAGCATAATGCACTTAAAACCTCAAAAAGTAGAATGTTCATCATATGGCCTTTTTAAATAGAATTGTAAAATGTATTGTTTGAATGTTTTAATTTTTCTCAACAGCTTTTAATTGTTAAATTATCAATAAATCATTTTTGTCATTTGTGTTTTATTATTGTAGAAAAAAAAACAAGTTTTCTATCTTCTTGATTTAAAACTGTATATTTTAAACACATGATGCAAAGTTAACTGATGATGTCACAGCTTCAATATAGCTGGTTCCCGCCTTTCCCTATGTGTCGAAGTGTCCTTGGGCAAGACACCTAAGCCAGAATTGCCTCTGGTGGAAGGTTGGTGCCAGTGTTCGGCAGCAGAGCCACCACCAGTGTGTGAATGTGTGTGTGAATGGATGAAAGGGTCTGTGACTGTGAAGCGCTTTGGGGCCTTCAAAGAAAGGTAGAAAGCAAAATACAAGTATACGCCATTTACCAACAGGTTCAGTATGGTCGCCGATGGACAATGCTTGTTTAATGCATTCTATTTGTTACGGGTCCCGAGTGTGGCAACCACAATAACAAAAAGAATGTTGTGTCTGGAAAAAGAAAAGGAATCTCAGAGCAGGAACGACACGAGCACTCTCTTCATTCTCCAAAGCACATCTGACGGAAACAGGAAGTTGCCCCGTCTTCAGCCACCTGGAGGCGCTGCAAGAGTGTCGAAGGTTCCGCTTTCCAGACTCATAACCTAAATGTTCTTTTTCTTCCCTCTTTTTTTCCACGGGCTACATTTAATCAATGTATAAAATAAATTAAATTGTATTTTTTTTAATTACGGAAAATGAATGGCTTTCAAAATAAAATACCAAATGTGGATGCACATTTTTGGGTGCACCACATATTCACAGTATATACGTATATACTGTATATTTATATTGCGGCTGGGTGGCTCAGTGGGCTAGGTGAAGGGCTGGCACACAGGAGCCCTGGGTTCGATTCCCAGGGTTGTCTACTGATCCCCATCCAGATTGGGCCCTTAGGCAAGACCCTTGACGCTGCTGCCTAACTGGGTCCCTGTGCCCCTCAAGTACAGGGTTGTGTCAGGAAGGGCATCCGGTGTAAAAACTCTGCCAAATCACTGATGCGAAACAGTGGGTGCTGTTACACCAACGAATGAATAACTAACTCAAAATACCATAAACCATTTGAAAGTAAAAATTAGTTAATTAATTCAACCAAAAAGTATCTCATGTCATATTTTTTACTTATATATTTTAATTTTAGATGCCTGGCATTTCTTTCGAGTAGATCTCTTCAATCATTGGCTCGCAGTTATGTGGGTTGGTCAAAACCAAAAAAAAAAGGTGGAGGTGCTGCTGTTTACAAATCCTTGCCAGGATTGTTCACTTGTTCAACCTTTTTATTTTGGTAATCATTTTTGTATAAAAGCCAAGTTTAAAACTTTTTACTGCTGCTTTGGTACAGTGGAGGCCTGCTGCAAAGCAGTTACTGGGGACGCTACGGCTACCAGGTACAGTGAAAAGTGTTTAATGTTGGTAAAACTGTGAGAAGTAATGCATATCACGTTAAAAGTTGTTTTTATGAGCCTGCATTCCTCTGACCTCATTTTAATAAGCCGCTGTTGCATCACTGCTCCATGTTTGTCCGCTAATGACCGGCTACAAGATTTGGCCACAGTTCCATCAAAGCTGCTGCAGATGGTGATGCCCCAACACGCTCACGCCTTTGCTACCATGCTGCAAGTGTTAAACACCGCCCTGGATGAAATGGCAGCTGATGCTGAGAGAATAGTAGCGGCTGAGGCTGTAGAGAGGAAATGAAGTCTCACATCAGTCATTTTATTGTGTTTCTTGTCTATTTGTGGTTTAAAATCCCTTTGATGGTTTAAAACTTCGTGGCTGTGTTAATTGTCTTAATATATTTTAAGTTTTCAGATGTATAAGCAGTGCCACCATAAATTCTGTTTGTAAGTTTCTTTAATACCCCCCGCCCCCATCTTCAA
>NC_050527.1:1061641-1072157 GCF_002922805.2 Oryzias melastigma
TAAATTTAAATAACTCATTCTAAAGGTAAGAATGAACTTATTCTTATTCAGATGTTTTTCTTTATATCTGTTTGTTTGGTATTTTTGTGCAACATTTCTTTGTGAGATGGTTTTTAATCTGAAAAATGAAAATGAATTTGTTAGACTTATTCTGATACATTTCTGGGATCAAACTTAATAACAAATCTGTTTTTGTTGATGTGTTTGTTTTTTTTCACAGATAAAATGTTATTTTTCCAAAACTCTTTTTTTAAAAATGTTAATTACGAATAAAAGTTTTCAGTTAAACCAGCAGCACAACCAATGAGAGGCAAAATTTAGTGTTTTTCTGAAGCTGCTATCTTGTTGTAGATGATGAAAATTTTTCATTTTTTTCTTTTTTTGTAGCTATAAAGTTTAATGCTTAAAGTGAGACAAGTAGAAGAGTTGAGAGGAACTGAGTTCTTAACCTAAGAGAGGTGTGAAATTCACACAAACCATAAATGGAACTTTTGACATGAGCTACACAGTGAAAACACATCATGCTACACTACAGTCTACAAACAATAGACTCCACCTTAAATAAAAGTCAAGCAGAGAATATAATCTCATACTTTACTGGACATTCTTTTCATTTAATGTTGCCTTTAAGCACTGGAAGAAAAAAGAACAACTAATGATTGAAAATCTTTTTTTTTTCTTAACATTATTTTCTTAATCACTTGTTGCAACTGATGGACAAAATGTAATTATTCAGCATTTTTTTCAACCAAAACTACACATTAAAAAAAAAAAAAATCCAAGTTTCAAACATACAGCTATAGGTAACAAATATGTCCAGACAGTGATAATGTAAAAAAAAAAAGTTTTTTAAGCTCCATTTTTACTGATTTGCTTTGCACGCTGCTACACGCTTGTGTTGGTTTGAATCATTGACAGTATAAGAGAGAAATGGACATAGATAGTGTGACATCATCACCCATTGGAAAGCCACACCCCTTCCACTGACAGTGGGCTCAGGAGAATCTGTCAATCAAATGTTTCCAACATCGAGATGGGGGTCAGCGGGTACTACATGCTTTTACGGAGGGATCTGATTGGTCAGTTTATAACTTGAATGACTTGTGATAAAGAAAATATATTGTAACAAAAAATAGGTTTGGCAAGAACATGTTAAAAAGAAGTACCAGAGCAAGAATGGTTATTCTATCAAATATAATGACTGAGTAATAGCTGTTTATTTCTCTATAGAAGTCTATGAGATTTCTGCTTTCTAGGACCAAACTTCCTGTTTGGAATGCAAGTGGGAGGGGTTACTCAGTCTATGGTTGAAGTTGATTTAGATGACATGACCTTTTGGGAATCCAGTCTCAAAGTGAGCTGGCTTGTTGTTGCCGTTAAGCAGCTCAAAACTCTGAGGTCTTATACACCAATTTTGTTTTCTTTCTTTGTTGTTCACATCATAACTGTAGGAGCTGCATATTATTTTCTCATTAATTGGGTGAGTTGCCGTAGTTACTCGCTGTATTAAAGGGAAAGTTAAAGTTCCACTATTTGTCACACACCCAGGTGTGTGAATTTTGTTCTCTGCATTTGAGCCATCAACTACGGGAGCGGTGAGCTGCAGACACAGCCGCACCCGAGAACCATTTGGTGGTTTAACCCCCCAATCCAACCCCTTGATGCTGAGTGTCAAGCAATGGGTCCCATTTTTACAGTCTTTGGTATGACTCAGCCGGGATTTGAACCCAGGACTTTCCAATCTAAGGGCAGACACTGTACCACAAGGCCACTGAGCTGGGTTGGGTAAGATGTGGCTCCTCACCCTGTCGGTAGGATGAACAACTGCTCACTTGTTAGGAAGAGGAAAATTTGGAGCTATTTTCAGTGTATTGCAGTAACATACATTATTCTTTGCTCTAACATACTGACATCATTTTTGTTTCTCTTTTCAGTTTTCTCTCAATAAGGATAATTTTAGTTTTAACCCTTTAACACCAAAACTTTAGCTCAATTTGTCTCCATTAATATCCTGAATTTTCTCTTTTTTTTCTTTTTTTTGGGAGGGGGGGGGGTATCAAATTGGTGAAACGGCAAACGATTTATAGTATATAGATATAGTTTTCTTTTTTTAAGAAAAGACTAAATGTTTTTGTTGTTATTTTTGTGTTTCAGAGAGCTTCAGTGAAAATGAATCCTCTAACATTTGGATGTTTGTTATCGACCTTCACAGGAAGTAGGTTTTATTCTTTGTTGTGAAATGAAAACATGTTGTCTAACTGGATTATAGTTTATGAACTAACTTGTCGAATTACTTTTTTTTTCTCATTTACAGACTATTATTGTGACCCAGTGAAGGATAATCCCTTTGTGTTAGAGAAGACCCAGATCACAGCTGAAGAAGGCTCCTGTGTTGAAATCAAATGTAAACCCACAAATGTTACTGTAGATACTAGAGGTGCAGAATGGTTTTGGATGAAGAATCCAACCTGGACTGATGGTAAACGCTACACTGGGACTGTCCTTTACAGCAATAATGAGTCAAAAAGGCCCGTCAGTCCACTCTTTAAAAACAGAGTAACACATACAGGCTCTATACATGGATCTGCTGGAAAACAACAAGGACATCAACTGTGTCAAATTAAAATCTGTAACCTGACTGTTAGTGACAGTGGAAATTATATGTTCAGATTTAAAGGAAAAAATGCAGAGAATACATGGATGGCAAGGCCTAGAGCCAGCCTAACTGTTGGTGGTAAGTAGAAAGATCAAGAAACAGAAAAATGTAGGGCTAAAAAATATATGGAATCAAAAACATTTTAACAAAATAATATCCACATTATTGTCATGAGCAAGGATGTTAATTAAATTAAATTATTATACTAAAAATCTGTATATGTGGATTTGATAGAATTAATGTCAGTGTTTTGTCTTTTCAGTCGTTCCTCAAGTTGAGATTCTGATTCAGAATCAGAGTGAAGGAACATTTCAAGACATCAAAGAAGGAGACAACATCACTCTTGAGTGCAAACTGAAGAAAAGTAACCCAAAACCTCACAGCTTTTTCTGGAAGAAAGATGGGAAACACCTCAACAATTGTCAGATTTATGAATTGATCAGAATCAAACCAGAGGACAGAGGCAGCTACACATGTGGAGCCAGAAACAAAATTGGTTCTGGAACGTCAAAGTCCATTAATCTAAATGTTAAATGTAAGAATAAACTAAGATTTTGTTTCATGTTGGAATTTACTTTAACCTTGTTTCTTCACAACTGCTGAAAAAAAGTTGTTCTTTACAAAACTGTAATAAAAAAAAATCATGAATAAAAGTACTAAAAAAGATAAACACTGCTTCGATTAGAATTTTGGAAAAATAGGAATTAACATCACTTTTATACAGAGAAATTGGATTGGTGTCACTGTAACCTTTTAAAACTCTTTGAATTCAGATTCTCCCAAAGATGTGAGAGTAGAAGCACAGCCTGGATCTGTTGTGGTGGAAAATCAGCCTTTCTCATTGAACTGCAGCTTCCATTCTAACCCATCCATCACCTCACTCACCTGGATGAAGAAGACCAATGACAGCAGAGAAATGACTGTGAGTTCTGAGAGGAGATTCTCTGTGAAATCTGCCAGTCCCTCTGACAGTGGATGGTACAGCTGTTCAGCTACAAATGATGTTGGAACAGAAAAATCCCAGCCTGTACAGATTACAGTTTATTGTGAGTATTGAAAAAAGGAGCAAACGTCAAACATGAACCACATGTTCCTAAACACAGATATACTAAACTCATAATGTTGATCTGCTTCATCTCTTCCTTCATTCTGCTTAGATGCTCCAAAACAAACAACAATCATCAAAGGTGAAGAACAGGTGCATGATGGGAAACGTTTTGTGAGTCTGAGCTGCAGCAGTCTCTGTGATCCTCCTGCAACTTATGTCTGGTACAAAAAAGGAGAAAATGAAAAAGTTTTTGATGGAAAAAAGTTAACAGTGTCATCAGACCAAGCAGGAGAGTATTATTGTGTTGCTGAAAATAAGATTGGTCAAAGATCATCTGAACCTGTGAGACTGTTTGATGGTGAGTGAAAGAACACCATCCAATAATTTGATCCTTTTTGGCTTTTTTCAAAATCGAGAAGTATACAAATAATTATTTCCGAATGTCTTTAATTAACAGACACTACAGCAACAAATGTGACATTTTTATTGATTGCTCTGAGTTGTATCATCATAATTGTTTTAGTTTTCCTTTCATACAGGTAAGAAATACAAATTTTAGATAAACATTTTATTCAAGTCACACTGTATAAGTTATTTACTTGAACTTATTGTATAAATGAACTTTTTAGACACAGGAGGAACAAATTAATTCAACAAGGAACAACGAACAGACCAATCTGCAGCAATTTTGTGGTAAGAAATCAAAGGATTTAAAATGTTTTAATCCGAATATTTAAATGAAATGAAACTTGTGTGTGCAAACACATATTCAGGTTTGTTGGATTGGAGCTTTCAATCAGGCGGCTTCAGCAGAGCCTTTCAGAGATGCTGAGGTGGAGCCTTTACCAGAGCAGGACTGCCGTCCAAAAACATCCCAAGGACAACAGCGCCCTCATGTCCCGTATGACAGCAGGATCACGCACTGCACTAAACTGAGGCTCTTTAATTAGACAATTTGATCATTTAAATATGAATTAAATTGTAATAATCTACTGATTAAGTAAATAAGAAACAATGACCCTTTTTTATTTTCAGTTGTTTTTTTTACAGGACTGCATCCAATATAGACTGTGTTTACAGCACTGTAGAGCTGCCTAAGCAGATACAGGTGAGTGCAGAGATTCAAGGTACAGATTAGAAATCAGATTTAGAGGTGCAAGGTCTTGGAGCTGATAGTAAGTAAAAATTTAAGTTTTGATAGAGACCATGTTTTTCTCTAGAGCATTGTTAAAAAATACTCTTTCTCACCTTGAGAACCCAATAATTTAGTTGTAGGCAAAGTTTTCTGCAAAATATTAAACAGTACTGAGCATTTACTGCAGGGATAATAGATCTAAGAAAACTGAAATATTTTCAAACTTTAGTGTTAAATTTGAAACTAAAAATGTGTTAGTTTTGGGCTGATTTAATGTTGAATAAAGATTTTGAATAAATATTAGTAACTTTTGAATTTTACAAAAAAAAATCCATTATTTTAATTTTAAGTGGAAACTGTTTTGAAAAATTATTGTAAAGCCAAGTTGACAGTCCTTTTACAGAAGATGATTCATTTTCTTATTTTTCATTAGTAAATCTTTATTGATACAATTAAAATACAGCTGTATGTAATTTCAATCAAACAATCAACTTATATCTAATGTCTGCTTCTGTTTAGACTTCCTCAGCAGACAAGTCAATGTCAAAGCAAAAAGGACACATAGAGGATGATTCTCTCAATCGCCCTTCCCTCCACTTAAAAAATAAGTCAAAGTAGGAATTTAAGTTTAGTTCTTTTAAAAGTTGAACTGAATCAAATGTGATTTTCAAAAATATTTAATAAAAAATGTTAATCAAGGTGCATGAATTCTAGAATACTAGAGGAGGATGTTGAGTATCCTAAAGTGTGTAAAACACTCCTAAGAAGGTCAGAAACTACACAAACATATTTTAAGTCTTCTATGCCCAGCTCTACACACAAAAGGCAAAAAATATATATTTGATAGTAAATAATTCTGTTATAAGTACACTTCAACTGAGATAGACAGAATGTAAAAAAATAATCCAGGAATTTCTTTGTATAACGGTGCAGAAAGGTATTTTGCTTTTACAAATAAGCAAAAAATGTCATCCCTCACAAAGGTGTTACTTCTCATTTAAGAAGCTCTTCTAACGTTTCCTGTATCATTTCCTGTTTTAATAACATCGGTTTGAACTTGTTATCTGCATGAAACAATTGTTCCCACCCTTAAACAGTCTTCACTATGATCAAAACACAAAGAGCTGTTGAAGGACAACAGGGACATTCTTTACCGGAACAAGACTGAGAACTAATCTATAATAATCATTCAGCTTGGGGAAAATAAATCAACTGTTGGAGCAATTATTAGAATGGAAGACACACACAATCACTGAAATATCCTTCTATCTGGGGCTCCATGCAAAATCTCTCCTGGTGGAGAACAAATGATCTTTAGAATGGAGAGAAAACAGCCCAGAACTACACAGGGTAACTAGTCAAGCATCTAGGGAAAGCTAGGACTACAATAACAAAAGTTACAATAGTCAAACATGATGTCATCATAGATTCAAACCCTGCAGATCTCCAAATGGTCCCCTTGCTTAAGCATCTCAAGTTCTCTAGAGATGATCTGGATGATCCAGAGGGGGATTGGGAGAATGTCATGTGATCAGATCAGACCAATTGGGCCCCTTTTTTAAAAAAAACTTGCTTTGTTTGGTGGGGAAAAATACTGAGCTTCCTCTCAGGAACACTAACCTCAATGTAAAGCATGGGGGTGGAAACATTATGCTTTGGGATCTGCATAGAACTATGGACCAAAATAGCAGCTAGTGTGTCAAGACCTGTTGGGGAGCAACAGGAAACCTTTGACCTCCGCCATTACCAACCGCTTTTATATTGGAAGGTATAAAGGGGATTTTATGTTCTTGAACAAATACTTTTCTGCAACATAATACAAAAATATTTGGACATGAGTTATTCAAAATTTATAATGTGTGATGTTTTCCTGGATTGTTTATGTAAATTCTCTCTCACACAGTTGAAGTTTTCTCTGAGAGTAACAAACCTCTTAAAACTTTTTTAAGTGAGAAATTTGTATTTTTTGATGGCTGATAAATACCTTTTACCCCACTGTATTACATCTCCAAGAAATAAAACTGTGAAAATGTAACATTACTTTCTCTTTGAAGGAACAGAAGGAGCAGATGGATTATGGAAACATCGGTGATGTTCACGCAGCCAAACCTCAGAATGTTTTCAACTCTGACTGTGACACCAGTGAAGATGCTGTGGAAGTCAATTACTCACAGGTGAACTTTAAACCAAATCCTGGATACCAGAGAACCAAGAACAACTCCAGCAGCTCTCAGGAAGAAACTCACTATTCTCAGATCAAATATAACACCTGAGGAGAATTTTTGCAGGCAGAGACAAGAGGCTTTACCAGAACTGTTGCTATGATCACAGTAGCCGAGTCTTTCGATTTGAGTCCCAGGAAAGAATCAACTCTTTAGACTCTCGATTGTTGACTCTTTGCAAAACAATTTTTATGAGCCTTTATTTTACAATATCTTTGCAAATATCACAAGGTTTAGGGGAGCCAGGCAGTCAGCCTTCCTGGTGGCGGCGGCGAAGTGAGCGTGATCTCCTCAGCCTCATGGGCCTGACAACAGATTTACAACCTGTACAGGATGTACCCCACCTTTGCCAAACAATAGCAGGACAGGCTCCAGCAACCCCATGACTACTGCAGGATAAGAAAATGTAAAGGATGAGAACGTTTGGATTGATCCTTCATGTACTTAATTTACTGATCGAGGCACTGATTGGGACACTTGCCCAAAGCTTAGTCCCTGATTGATTGAAGTGACGCAGAGACCTCGCAAATGTTCAGATATCTGAATTTGCGCCGTGCTGCTCAAATTGCACTGCTGCCAGACTGATGAGCCACATGACCTCAGATTGTATCTTTACCATTGACACAACCTTGAAACTCAACACCCCTGACACACAAATTACTTTCGGTTTGAACGATCAGGCAGAGAGCACATAGCAAAAAAAGTAAAGAATTGTCTCCAACCATTTGAGAGTTGATTCTTTCGACTTCCTACCAGGCAGTGATTCTTTCAATCGATGCTTTTTGAGCATGACCCATCACTAGTGGAATAATTTGGCAAGTTTTTTAAACTTGCTGATGTGATAGTGATTCGCAATTTGCTTCTTTTTCTTTGTTAAATGTTTTATTTAACTGTTTTTGCTTACATGTTTACATTTTTCAGAAATTATTACAGTAGCAACAGATCAGGTGTGTCAACAATGACAACCACATTACATCATCAGGCCAAAAATATTTTAATATAATTCTATCAAAGACTTGAGTAGAAGCATAGTCTGGATCTGTTGTGGTGAAAAATCAGTCTTTTTTGGACTACAGCTTAAAAAAAAAACTTAATTCTTAAAACTGCAAAGATAAAACAGACGGGTTTGCTTTTGACTGTTGTACTTTACTTGGGTTTGAATTTATATATATATGTATGTATATATATACACACACATATATATAGGGTTAATGCTAAATTATACTTTTGTTTTTCTTTTGTTTTGTTGAAATTGTATCGTACAGCATGTTCTTCATGTTGTAGCCAATCATCTTTGACTGTAGATTGGACTGCTGTTTGAAAAACTATAAAAAAAATATGACCAAAGTTTTTGTCTTTGCTATCGCGTATTAAAACAAACAACCTTTTTATCATGTTATTTATTTTCTATATATTTGTCAAAATTTTCTTTGTTACTATATTTTTTTCAATTGTCCTGAATAGTTATGTTTTAAAACGTTATGGTTTGAAAGTTTTTTTTTTCTTTTAATTGCTTTTTTTATTTCATCAACACATCATTATTATTGGTGTTTTATTATTTTAGAATTAAAATGATTTTTCATCTTGAGGTTTCTCCCTCTTTTATATTTGATTTTTTTTTTTTTGCACCACATGGAGCAAAATTAACTGATGTCACAGCCTTAATACTCCTGGTCCTTCAATGTATTTCTTAACAGCAATTACAATTGCCTTTATTATTTTTTATATGTTGAACCTTTACCTGATTCTGCTGTATAGCCTGAATAAGCTCAATTTTCATACAATTAAACACTATCAAATATTTAAACAGAAACTGGGATGATGAATTTAACTTCATAATTGGTATCTCTAAATTGCCCCTCGGTGTGGATGTGAAAGTGTGGCCCTGCAACATACAGACAATTAGACTTACAGTGAATTAGAGTCTGTATCCTAGATAATTTGGAACACATTTTCAGTCTGAATACACCCAAGCTGTTCGGGGATCAGGAACTGCTCTCTGAACCATCTTTCAAGGTGGTCTTGTTTTGTTTCCAATCACACTGAGTGTCCGCTTGCTCTGAGTTTTCTCAATCTGAAAACAATTTGTTCTTGGAGTGGAACAACTGGATAAAACGACTACCGTAGCCAGTGGTCTTGTGGTGTAAACAACGTCGGAATGTAGCAATAGATGAGCCACAGACAAATGTAAAGCACTGTTGTGCTATCAAAGAGAAAAAAAGGTAAAACTGCTTACTTGTTAAAACGTTTATTTAAACACTGCTGAAAACGCCTCTGATATGCTCTTCATTATCTTATACATTGCATGCGCCTGACTGCTGTATCTCATTCTAAAAGGCTACCTTGTATATCCTTAACAGAGTTCTCTTAAAACAATGCCATAACACCACAATGATGAGACGCAGTAACTCATTGAAATGTGGTCGGATTGATCACCGAAATATAAAGGTTGAATGAACTATTCCGACAAGGATTGTACAGCACAGGACTTCCATAACTTTGGCCTCTAGTTGCTTTGCCCCTCCCTCGTAATTCCTGACTAATGAGTGAAAAGACTTTTTAGTCAAATGGTTTTGTTTACAAGTTTTGGTCTGGAACAGGAAAATCTGTTTGAAGGCAGTCTGAATACAGACCAAACGCAAGATTCAGGTGTCGTGGGTGTCCTCAGAAAAATGTCCAGAAACCAAAATGAATAAAGGTTGCAGAGGCGCCACGGTTAAACTTTTATCTTTTATTAATGGAAACGAGCTCATCTGTTGCTCACAAGGGTCGCTTCAGTAACAGCTTCACAGCTTCACAGCTTCACAGTTTTACAGCTTCACAACTTCACACAGCCCCACCTCAAACATTTCCACATCCTTTTAACTCACTATGTCCTCCCAGTGGGTGTTGCAATCAATTAGTTGTGGCATCTCAAACAGTTGTACAAATACTTTTCATAAAGAAAAATAAACAAAAACATTTCTCAGTCTAACTGAAAACATCTGCTGTTGTATGAACATTGATTTCTTGGTCCACCTTAAAAAAAATATAAAGAAGTCAGGTAAGTCACGTGACCGGCAGGACGCAAACTTCCTGTAAACAAAAGAAAAGAACAGAAAAGAGCTACAGGTGATGGCATGCTTTGCTATATGTAAATGTGTGTGTATGGATAACGTGTCGGCAACCCTGTGTGCACCCAGGGGGACCTGCAGAGGGAGAAGGACAGAGAGGAACGTAAGTGATTAAGATGAATGGAGTGTGTGTGGCTGCGGGTGTGTGTGTTGGCGCGCGCGTGTCTGAGTGCAGCTATCAGCTTATAGCGCTACACCATCACATCAGGTCTCAAATCGAAACAAATTAAGCGGACTGGTCTGGACCAGTTGAAAAGAAAGTGAGTGTGTTTTCGTTGTAGTCTGGGGGGGGAGCTTGGAGCACATATTTTTCCTGGAGGGAGCTGTTGGCACTTTGATTGT